>NC_073744.1:8304369-8604369 GCF_029784135.1 Toxorhynchites rutilus septentrionalis
CACGCCCAGAGTCGAATTAATTACATCCTTCGCCATAACCCAGTCGGACAACTGAACTATCCCATCCTTGCTTTTCGTGACGGGATTTCATTAATAATTCCACTCCTTGCCAGCGAGCCAGCGATGGACAAAGGCAGAAAAAAAATCCGGTATCGCCTGGCGCAGTAATTTATGGCCGCAGCTATCATCCCTGGGCTCGCAACACACAGACACAAAACCGCGTTCCACGTTTCCCTCATATCGAAAATCAATTTGATTCGCGGACCAAAAAACGAAGCGCGAAAAAAAAACCAGCCTCGGAACCGGTTCCCAGGAACCTTTGTCGACCGACAATACAGATCTGGTTCTGCACAAGTACTGGATTTGTAGTTGTTGTTGTTGTTCGGCGTAACCTTTAAAATTTAGAGCGGCCCAAAAATGAGGCGACGAAGAAATGAAGCGCAACGCGGGAATGCATTGTAGTCATCGACCGGTCCTCTCTTGGGTTCCCTGCTGATACCACGATCACGATGAAAAGACACGCTTCGGAGAGATTATATAACAATCAAGCCAGTGGCGGCGGCGACGGCGGCAGGATGCGCGATGGAATCTCATGAAATGAAAAAAATAAAAAATAAAAAAAATGAAATAAACGGGGAAAGAGGTATTTTGTAAAGCCGGCAGTTTTCATTGTTCCCAAATTCGGTCGTCGTTTTGCCGCTTGTGTGATGATATGTTGTGCGATATCGTGGAGTATTCCTCGTTTCCGATTAGCGAGAATGCGCCAGCAAAAAGAATTTGGAGTACTTCTGCCTCCGTTACCGTTGCCGTTGCGAGAGCACGATGAAAGGAATCTTTGTACGGATTTAATAGGCCACCGTCGCCTTCAGGCCGCTGTCCCTCCTTCCCCACAACTGGGTGAATGAAAGCACGTCTTTGTCAGCGCGTGTTCGGGAATTATTCCGAATTTAGTCAAATGTATTCCTGGGCTTAAATTTCGAGTTTTTTTTCGCCACTTCAGCTGGTGTCAGACGGCGGATGTTTAAATGTATTACTTAAGCTTGATGCGGCCGCTCACGAAGCAGCACCGAACGAATTTGCAATTCGGGTTGCACCACGTGTTTTCAAACGCTTCAATCAGCCCATCGGTTGGCAACTTCCCGCGGTGCCTCAGTGACACCGCCCCTCGCCACCCCCCGCGCCACGTGTATTGTAATTCAGCGGGTGTTTATAATTATTTCTTCAAAATTTCAAGGTTATCATACATTTCACGACCCGTTAGTCAGTAGCAGCCTTCGTTTTGTGCATTGTTCAAACAGATCAGCTTTGCCCGTGTGAAAATTACTCATCGGCAGGCCATCGAAAACAAAACTGGGCTGCGCTGATGAAACCAGCTGTCAATTCCACAGCACAACAAAACAGACGCAAAGTAAAAAAAAATGCCACTCCATTAAATTGCAAATTTGTAACGCCAAAACAACACTCACACCGCGCGATCGCGTTTACGTTCCGAAGAATAAAAATGGCGAGAAAAGGGGGAACACGCCGTCACACACACGCGCGGGATTACATAATTCAGCCGGGGGATAGCGATATAGCGATCTGACAGAAGACAGATCAAATAGACAGAGAAATATCAGTGACAATCTTGAAGATTGTCACTGATATTTTGTTTGTAGGTGTAGTGGACAACAATACTGGAAAGAAAAAAATCCATATTTCTGTTTTTTAAAAATGTTGTAGATTAACGCAATGTTTTATTAATCAAGTCAATAGAAAATCCAATTAATCTTATCCATCAGCATTCATTTGATTCCAAGAACTCTCCTGTAGGTTATTTTACTACAGGACACAGTTTTGATAGAATGAAAACTTTCCCTTTTTCTGATGAATACTTTTTTAATAATACGATTATTCTCAAATCAGAATGCAGTTTGGAAAATTCAACAAATTCTGTACAAGCCTAATCATTTATTATTCATTATTCAGCAATTTTTACATAATTTTTGCTTTGATCGATTCTCTTCTTTGACTTTCTCTTACGAAAACCATGGCTTTCCAGACAGATTTTGTGCCAGATAATTTCTATATGCAAAGAACATCAACCAATTTATTATTTGTATTCAAAATTAAGAAAAAAAAATTAAGAACTTCCGGGATGATAATCTGAGAGAGGGTACACTTAATTTACTACAAATCAAAAAAGAATTAACAAGCATTACAGGTTCCGATTATGATTTGTTATTGTTTTTTTTAATATCCGGCATCCTGCCGGATATCAAATATTGACCGGATAGGCAGGATACCGAATTTCTGTTTCATCTCCAGATTGGACTGTTGTTAGTGATTCCCGGTTGTAAGATAACTGTCTGCTCCTCATTGCTACGACTCTCTGCTAGCTGACAATAGCATCACAAAGGCGTGAGGGTTGTGATGTAGTTTTCGCTTCTCTTCAGTAACTGAACAAAGTGTATTAACCAATTCTCGTTAGATTTAATTTTCAACAGAATGGATCAAATAAATATGCTTCGGACGGACACGCATAGTGCTATTCCATTACACTGATGAGCGTTCAAAAATGCCCTATGGTATGCAATTACACAGCGTGAAAACGTGAGGTACAACCATAATAGCATAACAACCATTACATAACAACGTACAACCATAATAGGAACATTAGGGTGTCAATGAAAATGGTCATCTCTAATTTCAAAAAGTTACCTCATAAAAAATTTAGTTGGCATTTCTGATGAGCAATCTTTTGTTAAGCGATTCGCTCGAAATTACGCGATTTTTTTTTGCGCGCACGTACCGAGGATTATTCTTGATCAGCGTCTCGGTTTGGCCATTTCGAACGAAAACGTCCTTCGAACGTACTAATCTAATAGGGTATGTTGCTTTCGTGCAAACTTCAAGCTTTGATAAATGTCAACACTGTATCTTCGATATCGTAAACTACTTTGGAATAGATAGATATTAAACCAGCTATACTCAACCGACTCTTCTGATTGGTCCGTCACGAAAACCTTCGAAATCATCTAGGAAACATGTAATGAGATTAATGGAGCTCGACACATTTCACATTATTACACATAAGTTAGTTGTCTAGTTGCTAAACCTGTTGACGTTAGTGAATGTAAATGAAAATTTTAATATGGAATCATTACCTATTTTATGACATAAGACTACGTCTTGCAGTAATGGTACCAAATCGGAAAGTCGGTCACGCTTTTTATGAAACACTTTTGATGGTTTGCATTCCAATCGAATCGAAAATTTCTCTAATTTTTTTTTCGGTTTCCTAACCCATCTTCTTGGATGGCACTAACGTTCCCAATGGAACATTTGCCTTCTCAACGTTGGGATTATTCGCGTCATTTTTATTAGAAGTTCTTAGTTGAGATTTCTATGCCGAAAAACACGCCTTGAATGAATTCTGGCATGGCGAGCTCTAGAATACGCGTGACATAGTGCAAGTCGGAAGAAATTTCTTTGACGAAAAATCTTTCAGCCGGAACGGGAATCGAACCCGAACCCCAGGCATGATAATGTGTGACTCTCACCACTCGGCCAAAACAAGCCATTCGCGGTTTCAAATTACAGTAAAGGGTGTGTCACATCAAATTGCATCACGGAAAAAACGCTGTAGAAATTTAATTTTTAGGAATTATATCTTCAGCTTTCGCTTTAAAATCAGATAAGAGTGTATAGATCACGTTGACCATGCTTCACTGTCAATTTTTCGTAAATTTGGAAAAATGTCGAACGAAAAAGAGCGTCGTGAATTAATCCTGCGCACTCATTTCGAGACTCCGGAGTTGTCACATCGGGACATCGGTAAGATGCTGGGAATCGTCCAATCCACGGTCAGCAGAGTACTAAGACGATACTTCGAGAACCTAACCATCGACCGGAAGGTGAAGAACGGCAAAAATGGATGCTCCGTCAGTGAAAAAGATCACAAACGCGTAGTTAAGCAGTTTAGACGTGATCCGAGAAGTTCGGTCCGGGATGTCGCCAATAAGCTGAATTTGTCAAGTTCATTCGTCCAGCGGACCAAGCAGCGGGAGGGCCTGCATACATACTAGGTTCAGAAGGCTCCTAACCGCGACGAAAGGCAAAACATGGTAGGGAAGACGCGAGCCCGGAAGCTGTACACCGAAATGCTGACGAAGCCTTATTGACTGGTAATGGACGACGAAACCTACGTCAAAGCGGACTTTCGTCAGCTGCCGGGCATGTTGTTCTTCTCCGCAGAGGACAAATTCAGCGTTCCGGAGGAGATTCGCATACATAAACTATCCAAGTTTGCCAAAAAGTACATGGTGTGGCAAGCGATCTGCTCTTGCGGAAAGCGGAGCGCCCCCTTCGTGATGACCGGCACGGTAAACGGGCAGGTTTACCTTAAGGAGTGCCTACAGAAGCGCTTACTACCACTATTGAAGAAGCACGAGGGCCCGACCATCTTCTGGCCGGATCTCGCTTCGTGCCACTATTCAAACGACGTGTTGGAGTGGTACGAAGCCAACGGGGTCACCTTCGTGCCAAAGGAAATGAACCCGCCCAACGCGCCGGAGCTTCGCCCAATAGAGAAATATTGGGCGATTATGAAGCAGGCCCTCCGGAAGAACCCAAAAGTTGTCAAATCGGAGGCGGACTTCAAGAGAAAATGGATTTCTGTTCAAAAAAAACTACAACCTGACGTTGTACAGAACCTTATGGACGGGGTAAAGAGGAAGGTGCGAGCATACGGGCTTGGGCTCGAAGTATGAAAAATGGAAAATGCCAAAAGTTGTTCAATAGTTTTTATTTTACTGTTTAAAATTTTCAAAAGGATCGGTCTACTGGGCGAATTTCTACAGCGTTTTTTCCGTGATGCAATTTGATGTGACACACCCTTTATTCACAATTCATCAGTCATCCAGACGACAGCGGAGCTTTCGAAATCATCTTTCTCAAGGCTTAGTTTCAGTCACACACACATGTTGCTCGATTCTAAGGAAGAATGAAAGATAGATATTGCACAGCATGAAACAATTTAGTTCGGTGCGGGTACCGCGTTGATTTGCATGCCGCCTGGTGAAGAGTGCCTCTGTATTTTTGCATCATATCATATTTGCATCTGTACTAGGGTATAACTTTAAAATTGCTAAAACAATAATAAGTAAGCAATAAGTTTGGGGTGCAAAGTTTTGAGCGTTAATACTTCTATATCCGTTCAACAGAGTGTGAATATCAATAATTTCATTCGAAAGATGAAAGGTGTATTTGTTTTTTTAATTTACGCGTTTTTTTTTACGCGGGTCTTGGAATTTACGCGGTTTTTCACGCGGCACATATCCTCGCGTAAAAAGCGATTCCAGTCTATACAAGTTGTTTTCTCAAACAACGAGAATCAATATAATTTATTCTAAAGGCATTCCCTTACAGGTTGAAAAGTTCACATCTATTTTTGGAGTAACTGTGTCGTTTAAGTTCAATGGTGTAGTTCATTTTAAAAGGAGATTCGGTTTTCAAAAAAATTAAGACATTGTATATGGTGAAAAACTTTCGGGCAATGGATATTTCAGAAAGTAATAATAACTATATGATGGTTGATCAAATATATAATTGAGACGAATCTAGTTTATTTTACGTAACATGAAAACGTTACATTAACTCATTTGGATGAAGAAAATGTTGCAGGAATCAATCTATCTAAACGGATAACTCCCATAGCATGTTCCTCAGATTTTGATACTCAGTAGTTGTCATAATAATTGTGATAATTGTTCCAAAGATAAGACACTTTCAGTATACTATCTACGAGGGACGAATGACCATCGGATTAGAGCCCCTTATGATAGTTCTAGACCCCTCCTTCCTCTATAAGGGGGGGCTGCCATACAAACGAAACACAAATTTCTGCATTACTCAAGAATTAAGCAAGCAAACGAAACCAAATTTGGCATGTGTAGGTTCTAGGGTACAATAAATATTTCTATGGTGGTTTAGAAACTCCTCCCCTTCTCTAAGAAGGGATACAAATGAAACGTAAATTTCAGCATAATTCGAAAACTAATCAATTAAATGGAGCCAAATTTGGCATGTGAAGGTTTTAGGGGGCACGAAACGTTTCTATGGTGAATAGACACTCCTCTCTCCTCTCTAAGAGTGGAGCTGCCATACAAATGAAGCATAAATTTCTGCATAACTCAAGAACTAATCAAGCAAATAGAGCCAAATGTGGCATGCGAAGATTTTAGGAGGCAATAAATGTTTCTATGGTGAATCGACGCTCCTCTCCCCTCTCTAAAGAAGGGGGGGGGGGGTGTACTAAATAACTCCAGAACTGATTAAGCAAATAGAATCAAACTTGGCAGGTTTTAGGGATCGATAAATGTTTCTATGGTGGTTTGACACTCCTCCCCTCTCTCTAAGGGGAGGCTACCATACAAATGAAATACAAATGTCTGCATAACTCGAGAACCAATCAAGCAAATCGAGTCAAATTTAGCATGTGGAGGTTTTAGAGGGCATAAAACGTGTCTATGGTGAATCGACATTCCTCCCCACTGTGAGAGTGGCGAAAAGGGGTCAAATTTAGAGTTTTTTGAAAATCGAAAAATCACCCAAGGGAGGAGTAAAGGAAATCGGAGTTTCCGAATAAAATTTTTTTGATGCCAAACGTCTTAAAATTGCATGAAACGTCGAGATCTAGTGTCATTTCGAAGAAAAAAAAATTGTCAAAAATCGACACTCTGGGACTTAGTTTTTTTCGGAATACGAAACGATAAGGATGGTTTTGGTACGGACCTTCCTACGAAATGTTGATCCTGATAATATACCCTATGCAAAATATTAGCTCATTCGGACTTCATTTACTGGTATCACAAACGTTGAAATTTGAGTTTTTTTTTAAAAAACGAAAAATCACCGAAAATCGAGGTTTAAGCTAATATTTTGCATAGGGTATGTTATCGTGCAAATCAACATTTCGTAGCAAGTTCCAAATGAAAAATCGAGATAACTATTTTTATTGGCACCCTAAACCATACGTTTTGCCTCATATACCGAAAAAAGTCCCAGAGTGCCGATTTTTGACAAAAAATTTTTTTTTCGAGATGACACTAGATCTCGACGTTTCATGCCATTTTGAAATATTTGGCATCCAAAAAATTTTTTTCGAAAACCCCGATTTCCTTTGGTGATTTTTCGATTTTCAAAAAACTCAAACTTTGACCGCTTTGCGCCACTCTCCCTTAAGTCCGATTGAGCTGAAATTTGGCTTAGTGTGTTTTTTCGAGGTGGTGAACATTTTGTATATAGTAACTTTTTGAAATTTTAGGGCCGATTTTTTCCCATACATTCATTGGCACCCTAAGGAACATACAGCATCTCTGCTTTTCAGCTTTGCAGTGATTTCCTACAACCATAATAGGAACAGGCATCTTTCGATATTGCGATAATTGGCACGTAGACGTGGAATTGTACCAATTATACCAATTATGGTAATACAAAAATACATGTTTATTTCGATAAAATCGTATAAATTGGTCGAATCACAACATCTAAAAGGTTGTAATGTATGCGTCAACACTGTGTTTGCATCAAAACGGCCACTTCACAGCATAAACATCGCATTATATTGATCGCAAAAAAAATAGCAAAATGCTAAGAAGCAAGCATCAATGGGACACACTATTTTCAAACTAAATTTTCCAACGAAAGAACAATGTTTCGCATGGAATCAAGTACTAGAATCGACAAAGAAGAGATTTCTGATGTTTCAAAATCGTATTAGTGCCTTTAAAAATAAGATATGCTTTCTAAACTAACAAAAAACTCACTCGTATTACCATAATTGATACTATTGCGATGATAGCTATTTCTACCCTACTCGTTTTCGTGAGATTCAGAATATTTATACTCTTTTTGTATTTTTTGTGTGGCGGATAAGCTATCAAACGGAACACCTACGTCCGGTTTTATATGAAATTAGGCATTCCTTTCCGCCATCTTAGTACCCTAACAGCCATCAAATTACCGTTGGCCAACCAGCGCAACCGAAGTCAAGTCAAGCTACTGAATAGCCCTCAAAAATTTCCACCGTAACGTCACAGTCCTTCTTCACGGTTCCCACCGGAAACCTTCGGTGGCGATTGCTGCCGCAACTTCCTAGCCTAGCACATACACGGCTTGATTGGAATCTAGGTCACGACGTAATGCCCCTCAAGCGTCCTCGCATCGGTCCAGAACACCAATCATAAATCAATTCTGCGCCCCCACCGAAATGATTCCACTGCGTGTCAAAATCAGCCAACCGAAGCCACCGAAGTTACCGCCGCGGACTCGCGGCCGACTCTAAACGCATATTCTAATCCCCCAATAACCACAATAACAACGATCGACCCGACCACTACTAATTAACCCTTTTAACCATTTCTGTGGAAGGCTTACCCAGCTGTGCACCTGTGCTTCTCTCCAACTGCATCGGCGTGTGACAATAAATGTCGGAATTAATTTAGACATATCCGAAATAGGCGAAAAGGAGGGCGTGCGGCCATAAAATGCTAAAACGCTACCAACAACAACAACAACAAAAAACCCCGCGCGCACTCTCATTAAGCTGTAATTTATGCAAATTCGATGATGATCATAATGACCATGCTGTGCGTGTCTTTGTGTGGATAGCTATGGCTGCGCACGGGTTGCAAATTCCCCCCAAAAAAAAAACCCGAAGGAAGTTCGACCATGGAGAATGTGAAGTCAGCTGCTGCCCGACCACCGATCGGAAGTTGGCTGTAAATTCATTGCGACCTCTGGTTTTGTCCTGGTGCCGCTTAGAAGCATGCATTTCAGGTGCATTTCCTTGGACAGATAATTTACAGCCGAACCGGTCAAGCGGGAAAAGGGTCGATGTTGTAAATTAAAGAAAATGCGTTTAGTGTGAATGTTATATGTCATTTATCCAGTATTTAACATAAACAAAATTATGAAGTTACCGTTATCATAAAGTGTTTAAAAAATTTGCCTCTTATATGAAAAAACCTGGATCTAATCTACACAAAACTTAGTTTTGGAACTTCGTACATAAGCAGGTAGCCACTCAAAATTATCACCAGCACCAGCTTCAGTTTGAGACAAAGAACAAATAATGTAAATGCATCGCCATTTCCAGAACCGCCCTCCCTCCATTGTTTTGGCCTTCTTATTGACCGGACAACCCTCGATTCGAGGCGAATGAACCTTGTAGATAATATTTTTTTGTACCGCGCAACACTGAAAAAAAATCTAAAAAAATCACACATATTTAGAAAAGCCGTAGGAACACCTTTAAATATGAATTTAAGTAGTACTGAATCTCTAAATCCCAAAAATTTTGAAATTTTTAAATCCCAAATGAAACACAAATTTCTACATTACTCGAGAATTAATCAAGCAATTGAAACCAAATTGGGCATATTGAGGTTTTAGGGTGCAATAAATGTTTCTATGATGGTTAGACACTTCTCCCAGCCTTGGCTCGATCCCCGTTGACATCGCACGGACTTTTTTTTTGTACAATCCCTAAAGAGATGAAAAAAAAAACAAAGAAAAAGATGTCTGCTCCCATACGTACAAACATTTTAAAGCTTTTCAAACAGTTCATCATTGGGGTCTTCGTAGCCACTTGGTTACGCGTTCGCTTACTAAGCGATCGATCGTGAGTTCAAACTCAGGGCCCTCAATTGACCATCTTTGTGTTGTCATAGAATAACTACGACCACGCAACCATCATCAGCTATGGAGATCGATCCACGGTGGAACAAAGATCGATTCATCCATACAACTGCTCTGCTCTGCAAGAAACATCGGGCTGCTGTTCTATAAATAACCCAACAATGATCAATGTCAACCCGCTCCGCTGTCCGGTCTGCTGAACAATGGAAGAACAGATAGAATACCCTTACGCCTAAATGGCTACTACAGTATAATTTACCATAATATAATGGAACAGAAAATCTAACGCCTAAATGGCTACCACTTCTACTGTGTAATTTACAATTTATAGAAACATAAACATATGTACATGTACACGATAAAAACCCGGCTCTGTTACAGATAAAATGCTAATGAGCCTGATAAATAAATGGGATAAAAAAAACAGTTCATTATTTGCTCATTTGACCCTTCGGCACATGAAAAAGTATTATTTCTGCCGAAGATGAAATGTTTTCTGCCAACGCTAGTTTGAGTGTACACATGATGATCAGCACAAATAATCGTAAAAACTTTATTATCCTATGGTAAACAATGTAAAAGATGATTCTCACTCAATTTTTCTACAAACAAACAATTTCGTGTACTATTTTTTTATTCAACACGGTTCATTACATTTCAGTGTTTTGTGTTAAATTTAAAATATAAATTTTAACCATAAATATTTTTTTAAGAGTTATAACACAATTTCTGTATGTCTGATTTAAAAAAATAACAAATGTTTTGGGGAAATAAAATCTATTTTCAATATTAATTTCGTTACTGTTGAAAAATAAATAAGAATCAGTGTTTTAGGACGAAAAATATTTATATTTTCAATGTTTCCTATAAATTCCAGTGTTTTAGTTAAACAATAAAAAAGAAACCATGTTTCGATTTTTTTTTAAATATTCGTATGTAGTATATGTAGTACAATTATGTATACTAAATTTGAGCATTTCTATTTGAAAATGAGTAATTATGAAAAAACAGAAAAAAGATGTTTTTGTGTGCGTATTTATCACTAAGTTTTGTTGATATCGGTTGAAAACTTGGAAGTTTATTCTAAATTACAGCGTTTTCAGTTGAAAAACGAAAAAAAATCCATCCTTTCATCGAATGCAATATGCTGTGCAAGACATGATTTCCGACAGCAGCAACTTTCGACATGCAGCATTAAAAGCACAGCGAATTCAATACCAGCACGCAGCCACGCGCAAGTGAAAGGGCACCATTTCCCAAGGTACAGAAGGAAAACGAATCATTAGGATTTGGGTAATTTTCTTGGGGGATCTTTTTTTCGGTTCGAATTGTGTAGCGAAAACTATTTCTAAAAACTACTTTTTTGAAGTACGATTCTTTTTTGCGATTTTTTGCGCGCCCCTATCTCTTGCCCAAAACCAGGTTTACCTATTTATTGATTTAACAGTGTGTATTACCAAAAATAAGTATTGTATTTGATAGAAAATATATTTTTGGATATTAATACCCAATTATTTTCCATGCAGGCATTAAAAAAATGGTTGGAGAACAAACAAAAAAAAAAACAATTTCAAAATTTCAATTATTTCTTTTTTGTGGTAAAGTTCAAGCATTTTACTCTACAATTTCCTCAAAATTTCAGCGTTTTCTGCGGAAGAGATAAGGGGCAATGTTGCAGTATTTGTTTTAAAATATTGACATCGAATATATTTATCCAACAATATTCAATAGATTCCAGTGTTGTTGTAAAAAAAATGAGGCATATTTTTCTGAGAAAAATTTTCACTAAATTTCGTACAAAAAATAAATTTATACAATTTGATTTTTCAAACATTGATTCTGTGGATTTTTCAAGGTTATTTGGTGAAAAATAAATTTTGTATATTGTTTTAAAAAAAATAATGACCAAAAACCGAAAAAACTGAAATAAATTTTTGAAATCAAATTCTTAGATTTTCATTTTATTTTTTTCATTTTTATTGATTTTTTCAAGATTTCATTTCAATTTTATTGCCGTAACAGTTTCCTCTAGATTCCAGATTTTTCAGTTGTAAAATTAAAAATAGGAAACAAAGTTTTGCGTAAAATAGAATTTTTTTATTATTGAAAACAAAAATATTCATTCAACGGTGTTCTCTAATTTTCGAAGTTTTTTGAAAAAAAAAATATACATCCATTCTATGCCGAACCGATTTAGGGGTTCGCTGATTTTCGTGAAAAGTGATAATTTTGTTCTTTACCGCAAAACATTAGAACTCGTATTTTTCAATTTTTTTAAAGTGACCATTTCCATTTTAGGGTGGTCCAAAAAATCAACTTTTCCCCCTTTTTTATTCCAAAAATACCTTTATTCGAAAAATTATAACTTTTGAACTATTGGACCGATTCAGATGATCGGTATATCAAATTGGAGCCAATTTCTTTTTTTATAAATTATACTTGCAAAACATTATATTTCGCATGTTTCTATTGTCTGTTCATTAAGCTTTTGTAACCAAAACATCTAGACTTCGAAAAGTCATAACTCAAAAACGGAAAAACACCTATTTGATTTTTTGATACACAGGTCGGTCTCTATTATATACAGACTCGATTTTATGTGATTCGATTATATACAATTTTGGCCTCGATTGTATACAGTTTGATGTTTTTTTTATTTTTCAAATATGACTTATTAAAAAAAATAATGTTACCTTTCAACGTTAAAGTGAAATTTAAATGGCTTTTATATGTAAAAATCGTGATGTTTGAAGATTCTGCTTGAATTTTCACCAGCAATTGATATTGCAGCGAAATTAAGATAGATAGAATCTGGGTGTCAAAGAAAAAATTGTAGAGCGATTAGAAAACTTCAATAGAAACAATCAAGTTCAAAATGAATTTTTAAGGCTAAAATTAATAATAACACATTAAAAATTGCTAACTTTGAAGTTTTGCGCTTGTCAAATGTTATTTAAATCCACTAATTTAGATGTTTTCCAGCTATATCCCGTACTAAATTTTCTCATCTTTCAAATGAAAGTAACAGGATCGTCTTCTGTAGTGTACTTTTTAATGTAGAGCCAGTTTGAGGCAACAGAGTCCGGAACAGATAAAAAAGTTCTATAACTCTGTCATTGTTGAAATTCGAACATATGCGTAGAAGGATTTTTTTCATCAAATATTATCCCGAAACCATGTAAACCATAAAAACAAATACAATTAATAATTATGGAAACAAAATCCATCTTATTTGCATATGTAATATTTTTCAATGAAGATTATCCCATTGGCTATGATTTGATATGTCGATCATCTGAACCGGTCAAGTATTTGAAATGTTATGAATTTTTCATTTCTGGTCACAGAGTTAATCCGTTAATTTTAAAAAATTATAACTTCAAAACGAAAAAAACACCTCTCTGATTTTTGGATATGTCATGTAAAATCCTCAGCTTTCAAGAAAAAATATAGAAAACACATGAAAAAAAAACATGAAAACCATAGAAAAAAAATACAATCAAAAATCATGAAAAATAAAATCCATTTTTTGAATGTGTAGTATTTTTGCCAAGAACACTTGTTCATTGCCTTCAATTTGATATGTCGATCATCAAAATCGGTGTCGTTGTTTCAAAGTTATGAATTTATGAAAAAAATAATTTTTGGAAAAAAGAAGTTGAAAGTTGATTTTTCGGACCACTCTAAAATGGAAATGGTCACCCTAAAGAAAAAAAAAAAAAAATACGGATCTAATATTTTATGAACTTTATAAAATAATTATATAATTATAAAAATTGCCACTTTTCACGAAAATCTGAGAACCACTATATCGGTTTGGCGTGGAATAGCTATATTTTGAAATCGTTTTTATGGTTCAATTATTTTAAATTTTATTCCAGATCATTTTTTCAACGATCACTAATTACAGCTATGGTGCCTTTAGTTCAAAATAAAAAAATTAACGATGCTTCGAGTCAAATAGTATGTTTCAACAAATTGAGTTAGAGTCATATTTAACAGTGCTAACTTAACTTCAGGATTTCTTTTATAAAAAAGAGGAACACATAGTTTTTTTAGAAGAAGAATTTTTTGAATTGCCATCTCGATACAGTCTTTAAAAGTGTATTCACAAAATTTCAATGTTTTCGGTTGATGAATTTAATTTTTTGTCGAAATTTTAAAATTAGTTATCTAATTTATGTTATAAAAAAATTATTCCAATTATTTATTTCTATTTTTCTTTTATATTTTTCAAAACTTTCCTCCAAATTTCAGTGTTTCTGTTGGAAAAACATGCTGTTTTGAATGAAATGAATACTTTGAAATTTTTTTGGATTTATTTTTGATTACTTCTCGGTTTTGGTGTTTCCGGTCGAAAATTTAAAGGAAATATATTTATTGTAAACTTTCAATTTCGGTAATCCGAAGGTTTAGAAAAAAAAAAAATACAATGGAGTATACTCTAGTGGCGAATCCAATAAATTTATAACACTTCTCGTCCAAAATTTCCACTCCTCGAATTAATTCCATCTTTCTATAGAATGCAATATGTTGTTAATAACATGATTTCTAATAACAACAAGTTCCGACATGCAGCCAAAACGGCAACATGTGCTAACGTACAGAACAAAAATGAAAAGAAATGGAACGGTGATAAGAATATCAATCATTAGGATTTGGGTCAGTTTTATCAGATTCCTCGCCAACACTTGCTCTTGTACCTTTCTAACGTTGGTGGAAGGTTTGATCCATTAACTTGCTGGAACTGTCTCTACCAGCCATCGATGAATGCGGTTTCTCCTTGCCGAGCCCAAATCGCAAAAGCACCCGAGTGATCGGTCGTCTTGACTTCAAAAATTGCCCATTGTTGTCGGCTTTTGGAGGAACACATTAACGCGCGTGGAGTGGAGCAAAAACGTTAAAAGACAAAAGCGAACAAGCGTTCCAAGGTCAGCCCCGCCACCACCACCATCACCACCTTCAGCACTACCGCCGATAATGATGTGGGCCAGCGGCAATAAACTTCCGGCAGAGAGCACGGTGCAACAATTAAGATTAGCATACGAACAAACGAAACACACACAATTTTCGAATGATGATTGTACGCCATTTTTTTTGTTTCAGTAGAACAACAAAACCGCCATCCCCCGGCTCAATTATGCAATCCCGCGCGTGTGTGTGACGGCGTGTTCCCCCATTTTCTCGCCATTTTTATTCTTCGGAACGCAAACGCGATCGCGCGGCGTGAGTGTTGTTTTGGCGTTACAAATTTGCAAATTAATGGAGTGGCATTTTTTTTTTTACTTTGCGTCTGTTTTGTTGTGCTGTGGAATTGACAGCTGGTTTCATCAGCGCAGCACAGTTTTGTTTTCGATGGCCTGCCGATGAGTAATTTTCACACGGGCAAAGCTGATCTGTTTGTACAATGCGCAAAACGGGGGCTGCTGCTGACTAACGGGCCGTGAAATGTGTGATAACCTTGAAATTTCGAAGAAATAATTAAAAACACCCGCTGAATTACAACACGTGGCGCGGGGTTAAGGGGGGGGGTGGCACAGAGGCACCGCGGGAAGTTGCCAATCGATGGGCTGATTGAAGTGTTCGAAAACATAACTCATTCAATCTCTGAATCTTTGAATCTTTGAATCTTTGAATCTTTGAATCTTTGAATCTTTGAATCTTTGAATCTTTGAATCTTTGAATCCTTGAAGCTTTGAATCTTTGAATCTTTGAATCTTTGAATCTTTGAATCTTTGAATCTTTAAATCTTTGAATCTTTGAATCTTTGAATCTTTGAATCTTTGAATCTTTGAATCTTTGAATCTTTGAGTCTTTGAATCTTTGAATCTTTGAGTCTTTGTATCTTTGAATCTTTGAATCTTTGAATCTTTGAGTCTTTGAATCTTTGAATCTTTGAATCTTTGAATCTTTGAAGCTTTGAATCTTTGAGTCTTTGAATCTTTGAATCTTGGAATTTTTGAATCCTGGAATTTTTGAATCTTTGAATCTTTGAATGTTTGAATGTTTGAATCTTTGAATCTTTGAGTCTTTGAATCATTGAATCTTTGAATCTTTGAATCTTTGAATCTTTGAATCTTTGAATATTTGAGTCTTTGAATCTTTGAATCTTTGAATCTTTGAATCTTTGAATCTTTGAATCTTTGAATCCTTGAAGCTTTGAATCTTTGAATCTTTGAATCATTGTCTTTGAATCTTTGAATCTTTGAATGTTTGAATGTTTGAATCTTTGAATCTTTGAGTCTTTGAATCATTGAATCTTTGAATCTTTGAATCTTTGAATCTTTGAATATTTGAGTCTTTGAATCTTTGAATCTTTGAATCTTTGAATCTTTGAATCTTTGAATCTTTGAATCTTTGAATCTTTGAATCTTTGAATCTTTGAATCTTTGAATCTTTGAATCTTTGAATCTTTGAATCTTTGAATCTTTGGATCTTTGAATCTTTGAATCTTTGAATCTTTGAATCTTTGAATCTTTGAATCTTTGAATCTTTGAATCTTTGAATCTTTGAATCTTTGAATCTTTGAATCTTTGAATCTTTGAATCTTTGAATCTTTGAATCTTTGAATCTTTGAATCTTTGAATCTTTGAATCTTTGAATGTTTGAATCTTTGAATCCTTGGAGCTTTGAATCTTTGAATCTTTGAATCTTTGAATCTTTGAATCCTGGAATTTTTGAATCTTTGAATCTTTGAATCTTTGAATCTTTGAATTTTTGAATCTTTGAATCTATGAATCTTTGAATCTTTGAATCTTTGAATCATTGTCTTTGAATCTTTGAATCTTTGAATCTTTGAATCTTTGAATCTTTGAATCTTTGAATCTTTGAATCTTTGAATCTTTGAATCTTTGAATCTTTGAATCTTTGAATCTTTGAATCTTTGAATCTTTGAATCTTTGAATGTTTGAATCTTTGAATCTTTGAGTCTTTGAATCATTGAATCTTTGAATCTTTGAATCTTTGAATCTTTGAATCTTTGAATCTTTGAATCTTTGAATCTTTGAATCTTTGAATCTTTGAATCTTTGAATATTTGAGTCTTTGAATCTTTGAATCTTTGAATCTTTGAATCTTTGAATCTTTGAATCTTTGAATCTTTGAATCTTTGAATCTATGAATCTTTGAATCCTTGAATCTTTGAATCTTTGAATCTTTGAATCTTTGAATCTTTAAGTCTTTGAATCTTTGAATGTTTGAATGTTTGAATCTTTGAATCCTTGAAGCTTTGAATCTTTGAATCTTTGAGTCTTTGAATCTTTGAATCTTTGAATCTTGGAATTTTTGAATCCTGGAATTTTTGAATCTTTGAATCTTTGAATCTTTGAATCTTTCAATCTTTCAATCTTTCATCTTTCAATCTTTGAATTTTTGAATCCTTAGATCTTTAAATCTCTCGATTTCTAGATCTTTGAATCTTGGGATCACACTGTAACATTTAAATGCCAGGTGTCAATCTCTTTAATGAATAATAGTTTGGGATCTAAAATATGAATTTGGAATCTGAACACTCGTATACAAAAACTCTACGCTAATCTGTTGAAAAACAGCCCATACGATAGTACAACTAATGGATCAGGTACCTTAGTCCCGCGCAAAATTGAGTTTTTGATTTAGAGGTAGCGTCAAACAATACACAGACACAGTTCGATGTAATCAGTCGTGCAGTCATATTGGGAAGAGTTTACCAACGGGTTTTTAAAATATTTTTTTGTCACAGAGGCACCGCGGGAAGTTACCAACCGATGGGCTGATTGAAGCGTTCGAAAACATAACTATAACTGAGAAAACGGTCGCCTTCGGATTTTTTTTTTATTTTTTCAATCTTAGGTCCCTCTGAAATACCGTGCCGAGGTTCACTTCCTTCAGTGCCTCTGCTATAATAATACAGAAGAGGAGAATATGAAATAGAAATAATAACCCGTTGCCCAACCGATTCTGGGGAAAGGAGCCAATTCCTGTGTGAATCGACACACCGGGACAAACAAAAGCAAAGAGAGCGAAAATAGAACCCATAACAACCCATCAAAACCAGTGAGCCAGTAAATCACGATTTCTTCCCATTCCCGTATTCCTCAAAAATGCGCAACCGAGAACAATTCCCGATTAATAATATCCTCCCACCGATTTCTGGTTTAATTTTTTTTTTTCGATAAATGGAAAACTCTTATCTTCCATCATCACCATTCGCAGCAGCAACAACACAAAAGGTCCTTTTTTCCATCATCTCATTCCCTTTTGGAATCGGTTCACTTATTGCTATTATTTAACTGACGTAATTGTTTATTACCACGTCTGTGTGAGAGAGAGAGACAGAAAAAAAAAAGGAAGTCGAACAACTTCTTTAAACGCCTCGTCGTGTGCGAAGGGGGAAATTTTCTCACTAATCGGTTTTTAATAAATTACCACCAGCAGGGATACTTCCCGGTCCCATTATTACTGGGATTATCACCTCAAATGCAGATTTTTTTTTGTCGCACGTATTTTTTTTCTTTTCATCTGTTCGAATAACAAAGAACACACAAGGAATTGCTGCTTGCGGGACACGCAAATCAACTTCAATTGCTGCGGGGGTGGCGGGGGCGTAGTAATTTTATTTTGGGGGAACCGAATATTGACTCATTTGCATATTTATTGGATTTTTTTTCGGTGTATGCGTTGAGTTAGAGGTGGGCTTTTTCCGACGATCTAATCATAACAATTGTCGGGATACGCTGCAGGATGTCCGTTGAAGATTGGCACAACGCAAAAATTGGAGTGCAACCATTTGTAATTGTGCTCATCGCCCACTCACGCAATTGTTTTTTTTGGTTCGTCACGCCGGATTGGCAATTTGTAAACAAACCCGGGCCCTCCAACCACCTCATACTGGCTCTGTTAATTAGTCATCGTTTCCTCTGACACTTCGTCGCGCTCCTGTTCGCATTTGGCACGGCTCTTCCACCGCTGGAGCGTTTGACCTTGGGGTGCTGCCGGTAAAATACGACGCGTTCAATCAATCGTGCAGCCTATTGGAACAGCACGCATGACCAGTTTCTTTTGTACCTTTTGTCGCGAATATGTCAAACGGCTGTCACCTGTCTGTGTGAAGCCTGCTAACAACGTGGCACCAAATCCAGCGTACGAAAAAACGCCAACGTTTCTTCCCTTGTCCACGACTTCCCAAAGCGGGAACGAGTTTTAATTGAAGATCGCTGTCGCGCATTGTGCCTCCGGAAAGGGGGCAGATAACAATCGCGGTAACAGGTCCTGGGGTCCCGGGCCTAATGCGGAAGAGTGTGAAATTAATGAAAGGCTGGTTTGTGTCGCGTTGAAACGTCAGATAAGGGCGGGAAAGCCCTTCCGAGTAGTGCGCGATAATTGGTTGACTCCGATCGTCTCTCGGGGAAGTGAGAGCTTTACGGTATCGGAGATAAGAGGGACTCAATTAATCCTGTTTCAAGATAATGGTGAGTGGGTAGGCGCGATGTTACCACTCAAATTAGGGAGATGAATCATATTGCGGTAGTTTTGAACACCAATTTCTGAGAAACTACATTGTAAACAACCGAACTCTCCATCCAAGGCTTTTCAGTTGCTCCCAACGTAACCTTTCGACGGTTATTTTAACCACCGAAGCTATTAAGTCCTCTTCAGCAGACCGCACAATTCCTTTTTTTTTCGATAGCGACCACAACCTCTTGGCACAGAAAAGTGCGAACCGTATTGTATCCTTCGAAAAGGTATACGATTCAGTGGAGAATGGAAGCGAGGGGAAGTCGTTCGACAACAACCTACTCTTCTCGAAACAGACACACACCAACAAAAAAACGTTATTGACCACCAAACATAAACCACTTTATTACCACCGCGAACTGCTGATTAATGTTTCATTTTCTCTTGTTCTCCGCCTTCCGTTCACAGGTAAGAATCACCGCGTAAATCCAAGGTTTCCCAGCAGCGCAAACGAGTGAGTAAACAAGCGTCATAAGCCACGAAAAGGGCTCCTCGAGAGGAACTAGGGTCCCAACAATTCATGTCAATTGCTCTTGCATAACTGACATTGGCAGATGAAAGTTGACAGAGTTGACAGTTCATCTGACGTTCCGGAACTAACAATAAAATTCTCATCACGGTCAAATTACACACACAAAAAAATACTTTCCACCCGATTAAAACCAACAAAAAAGACTACAACACAAATTCAGCAAAAAAAAAAACAAATTGACTCTCGAATTGCCTTGGAAAGTGTGGGGCACCCATCGAAATTCGAGACAACAGAATAAAAAAAAAGGTCAACTTAATAAATTATCTCCTGATCTTGTTTCGGCCGGCACGAATCAGCAAAACTCGCGATCGCGTTTTGCGATGCTCACACAGCCATCGTGAAGATTTCACACGCGTCTCCGGCAAAAGTTAATTTTTCGGAGAATCGCATTCTCCTCACGTCCCCTCGATCCGTCCGCCTCGTCCCTGTTCTCTAGCCCCGATTGTCAACCACTTTTGGCGACACAATTCTTGCATCACATATTGCCTAATTCAATTGTGTTCGCCCTGCCGAATTCGGTCGGTTCTTTTTTTACTTCTTTCTTGGTCGTTATGTTGCTATTTTTCGGAACACAAAGAGAGGCTCAGGCATATTTTGTTTTTCTTCTTTTATTCTTCTTCTATGTCGTTCCGACGTGAGCAATAATTGAATTATTATGCAAAGCACCTCTTCCTCGTTTGCCTTGTGTTTGATTTGGCCGCCCCGGCCCATCTTCCGTCGCACCCAGTGCCCCTTGCAGCGGCAGCTGCGACTGTTTCTTCAAATTGGGCCACAGATCTTCATCGACCGTCGTGATGTGATGTGATGTGCTTGAATCCAAAAGCGGAACAGAATAATGAGCAATTATTGCAAATAGTGTATGCGTATGTGACACATATTTTGCTGCTCGCACGCACACGTGACTCGTGCCCCCCAAAATGGAGGCTGTAATCAGCGGTGGAAACGTGCGCCAGCGATTGAAATGGTGCCGGTCGAAGGACGGATTTGGGATTGGAAGCCGATGACAATTGGGTGCTCGAATCTTTGAATCTTTGAATTTTTGAATCTTTGAATCTTTGAATCTTTGAATCTTTGAATCTTCGTATCTTTGAATCTTTGAATCTTTGAATCTTTGTTGAATCTTTGAATCTTTGATTCTTTGAATCTATGAATCTTTGAATCTTTGAATCTTTGAATCTTTGAATCTATGATTCTTTGAATCTTTGAATCTTTGTTGAATCTTTGATTCTTTGAATCTATGAATCTTTGAATCTTTGAATCTTTGAATCTTTGAATCTTTGAATCTTTGAATCTTTGAATCTTTGAATCTTTGAATCTTTGAATCTTTGAATCTTTGAATCTATGATTCTTTGAATCTTTGAATCTTTGAATCTTCGAATCTTTGAACCATTGGATTATTGAATCTTTGAATCTTTAAATCTCTTAATTTCTAAATCTTTGAATCTTGGGATCTAATTCGAACCTGGCATTTAAATGTGATCTGTAATACAAATACAGTTTTTAAATCTGACTCTACACTGTAACATTTAAATGCCAGGTGTCAATCTCTTTAATGAATAATAGTTTGGGATCTGAAATATAAATTTGGAATCCGAACACTCGTATAGAGAAACTCTACGCTAATCTGTTGAAAAACAGCCCATACGATAATCCACTTTCTTCAACAATATTCGCACCGAGCGCCCGCGAATGATCCAACAAAGGTTATTTGACTTTGCTACCTGTACAACACGATTCTGGTATCGCCGGATGATATTTTATTGGCTCATCACAGACGGTAGGGTCAAACAATACACAGATACAGTTCGATGTAATCAGTCGTGTAGTCATATTGGAAACCGGTGCGATATAATTGTAAACTTTAGAAAAATTACTTTTTTAGAAAATATTTAAAAATAATTTCGAAGATTTATTTTATGGCAGCATTGTCTGTGGCAGCAACAAATCAATGTGAAATGACGAGACAATCAACTCACGAGCAGAAAGGTACCCTTTCGACATATGCCGTGGTGTTGACTCTCTCTCAGAGAAAGCAAAACCGTAGACAATACAAAAGCGTTTAAGTTTGACTAAAAAGTATTATATGATGGTATTTGTTCAATTTCATATTTTTGTTTTATATTTCTGCTGAAACTCATCATTAAAATATAAAATCATTCTTAGAAACAATTTTCACAAGGTTCATCAATTTTTATCACTAGCAAAAAATAGAATAGTAGACTATATGGAATCGATATATGACTCGGAAAGGTAAATTTTTATTCAAAAAGTGTGTTTATTCTATCTGCAAAGTGCATTATTATTTTCTATTCACATCAATGGAAAATGAAACTAAAAGCCGTCAACGCGAGCTTGAAATTGGACATTTTTCAGTATTATTCAATATTCTGTCCCTTGGAACTTTCCTTGGACGAAAACGAATCCAGCAAAATAAAGACCGCACAAATCGGGAGACTCGTTCTCGAGTTATGCGCGGTCATATGGACGCCATTTTGTTATGTAGTACTACAGTGATAGACATAAAAAGTCCACCTTGCATTTTTGAAAACCACTCTCAATTTCCGGCCTATTTCATCAAAAACTACTAGGGGTAGTGGGGGCAAATTGGTCAACTGCTTGTTTGGTAGTATAACTATTGACTGTAGATGCCGTATTGATAGTCACCTTATGTTTGAGTACTGCAGTAGAGCTGTCGCATGTCAAAATACAAATAAAAACAGAAATTACTCTCTCGATAACCATTGGGCGTAGTTCTGTGCGCATGGTATCTAAGGAATTTCTCGTGGAATTTAGTTTATTCAATTTGATATGTAATCATCAGTTTGGACGACTGTTCACATATTCTAGGAGAGGTGAACAGATATTTTGTTCAATCTCAGCGATTAATTAGCATAGGAGCTAAGTGATCATAAGTGAATAACAACTTACAATGTTCTGTTTACTAAAGTTGATATGCCTCATCACATTCTGCTCTTGAAGAAGATCCCCTTGTGGCTTTGACCCTGGATAAATATGCCACTCCAACTAAACCAAGCCTCATTATGCGGAACGTTATGTGTTTCTTACTACGTTTTTGTATGCAAGAGAAAATTTAAATTGAGACTCTAGGTGAATAGGCCAAGCTTATTTCATGCATGTACCTACTATAACAAATATGATTTAAACAAATTTGGACGAAAAAAACGCATAAATCTATCCCATTTAGCTTGATATGGGCGGGTGACCACTTTACCTCCTAGCAAAAAAAAAAAGTTCGATTTTTCACCTTTTTTCTAATGATGAAAAGTGTACTATGTTGAATTTTTATAGTAAAAACCGTTTGCTATCTTGCAGAACAAAGAGTTGAATTATAATATTCTTCGAGAAACGGGAATTGAATTGGTATGTGAGCGCTGGAAATGGACATATTGCTTAGGGTGACCACTATGTCCCCACTTCCCCTAACATAATTTCAATTTTCATCATAGCGCGTTCATAACAAACACGTATTCTCTCTTGGTACGGAGTGTACCGTTCGGAATCATATTTCGGACAGCTTCATATTTCGGAAACTCTTTAAAAATAACTTGAAATGCTTAATTTCTTGATCATATAACTAAAGGGTTATTCTAAACAATCAATCGTGATAATAATTTTATAGTTATATTATCATGACATTGAGCATTTCAAGTTATTTATAAAGAGTGTCAGAACGGTACCAAATTCATAAACAAGACAGCGCCGAATAAACACGGCGTAGGATTCAGATACTAAACATCGCTTCTCGCTTGTGTGATGCGTGCCTCATTTTACACGTACACATCAAATTATATCGCCCGCCTCGTCTTCGCTCGTTCTATGCAAAGCATCATAACAACAGTGCGCCTCCATACCAACCGTATACGCTTGTGTGGAGAAAAATAACTCAACAGAGAAGGCAAACCAGATTCAAGCGCGGTGTAAAACATGTAGAGAAACACGGCGCAAAACTCGGTGCAAAAAAGGGGTGGGTTATATATGATATGACCGCAAGGTTGACGTGGGACTACCGTTGGCTTAGTAATCATTTGTTTGTATTGATTAAATTATTGATTTAATGAAACAATTTCAATTGAGGGGCTTAGAATGCAAGGGGTGTATGTGACTTGATCGATTTATCTTCATCAACTTTTTATTCAGTCAATATCTCAACTGCAAAAACGTTTCAATTTAAGTTTGCTACATAATCCGATAGATGAGGTTCTGACCTATCGTCCACATTGTTAAATACAGCTAGGAATGAATTAGGCTGTCAAAAAAGTCCTGCGGTATTTTTTTTGAATTTTCATTTGTTCATAAAATTAGTTACAATCATCTGTTTTAAGTCAAATATGCGCCGTTTTGTTCGATGACTTGTTCCCAACGAGATGCCAACTTCATAATACCCCTGTTATAGAAGCTCGCTTCCTTATTGGCAAAAAACTCGGATAGCCAATTTTCACAGGCCTCTTTTGTGGCTAACTTCTGACTACCTAGCTCGTTCGCCATGGACAAAAACAGGTGGTAGTCACTTGGTGCAAGGTCCGGACTATACGGCGGATGCAAAAGAACCTCCCATCCGAGCTCCCGGAACTTCTGGCGCGTCACCAAAGAAGTGTGTGGCCTGGCGTTGTGCTGATGGAAGACAATGCGGCCTCTGTTTATCAAAGATGGCCTCTTCTTCATGAGTGCTACCTTCAAGCGGTCCAGTTGTTGGCAGTGCAAGTCCGAATTGAGCGTTTGGCCACAGGGAAGCAGCTCATAATAGATTATTCCTTGACAATCCCACCAAACACACAGCAGAACCTTCCTGGCCGTTAATGAGGGCTTGGCCACCGTCTGAGCCGCTTCAGCGGGTTTCGACCACGACCGTTTGCGCTTCACGTTGTCGTAAGTGACCCACTTTTCATCGTCAGTCACCATCCGTTTCAGAAACGGGTCGATTTTGTTGCGATTCAGCAGCGATTCACATGCGTCGATAGGTCAAAGATGTTTTTTTGCGTCAACGTGTGTGGTACCCATACATCGAGCTTCTTTGTGAATCCAAGCTTCTTCAAATGGTTAATAACGGTTTGTTGACTTATCCCCAGCTCTTGGCCGATGCTACGGCTGCTACTATACCGGTCTTTCTCATCTAATTCAGCGATTTTGTCGCAATTTTCGACGACAGGCCTTCCGAAGCGTGGCGCATCTTCGACGACCTCTACACCAGAACTAAAACGTTGAAACCATCGTTGTGCGGTGGAAATGGAAACTGTATCGGGTCCATAAACTGCACAAATTTTATTGGCAGCTTGAGATGCATTTTTGCCTTTGTCATAGTAGTACTGTAAAATATGTCGGATTTTCTCTTTATTTTGCTCCATATTTGCGACACTATAACTCACGAACGACTTAACCAAACAAAACTCTGTCAAGGACTATATTATAGCAAAGCAAAAATACCTTTCCAACAAGCTATAGTATGACTCGATACAATGAATACAACTAGAACTACGCGCTTACAACGACACTTCGCGGAAATACCGCAGGACTTTTTTGACAGCCTAATATTTGCAGCTTAATTATGACCAAAAGAGACAGTCGATGTAGAGAAATCGATCAAATCACTTACACCCCTTTCATTCTAAGCCCCTCAATTGCGTTCAACATATTTTCTGTATAAGTAAAGAATTTGAACAAACGCCATGTAATGTAAGGCACCTTGGTTTTGATGGTTTTGTTAGGGAACATACTTCGATGGGACAAGAATCCCCCTCAACTTGCATGTATTTTCAAAGCGGATCCCCCCAGGTACATTGATTTTGAATTCTGTGTTAGGGAAACCGTAAATCGGACCAATCAAAACGTGGCAGGTAGGGCGTGTATATAACGCTTAACATTTCAGAGTTGTTCAATTGTTTATCTCATGAAAAATAACATTTTATTCATTACTAGCTAACCCGGCAAACTTCGTCCCGCCCATTTACTTGATTAATTCTCGAGTAATGCAGAAATTTGTGTTTTATTTGTATGGCAGCCACCCATAAGAGAGGGGGGAGGGGTATCTTAACACCATAGAAACATTTATTGCATCCTAAAACCTCCACATGCCACATTTGGTTTCATTTGCTTGATTAATTCTCGAGTAAGGCAGAAATTTGTGTTTCATTTGTATGGTAGCCCCCCCTTTGAGTGGGGGAAGGACTGTCTAACCATCATAGAAACATTTATTGCACCCTAAAACTTTCACATGCCAACTTTGGTTTCGTCTGATTGATTAATTTCCGAGTAATGCAAAAAATTGTGTTTCATTTGTATGGCAGCCCCCTCTAAGAGAGGGGGAAGCAGTTTCTTATCACCATAGAAACATTTATTGCATCCTAAAACCTCCACATGCCAAATTTGGTTTCATTTGCTTGATTAATTCTCGAGTAATGCAGAAATTTGCCTTTGAGTGGGGGAAGGACTGTCTAACCATCATAGAAACATTTATTGCACCCTAAAACTTTCACATGCCAACTTTGGTTTCGTTTTCTTGGTTAATTTCCGAGTAATGCAGAAATTTGTGTTTCATTTGTATGGCAGCCCCCCCTTAGAGAGGGTAGAGGGGTCTCAAAATATCACGAAAACCTTCCCCGGCCCCAAAAACCCCTACATACCAATTTTCATGTCGATCGGTTCAGTAGTTTCCGAGTCTATAAGAATCAGACAGACAGACAGACATCACTCCATTTTTATATATATATATATATATAAGTTAAAGAAGTTAGGCCTTTGGGAAGGTTTTTAAAAAATTATAAACGAACTACCTCACTTGAACATCGAATTATGACTGACTTTATTCCTTACTAATTAGCCTGAGCTGAGTTCCCTAACGCGGCGTACGGTTATGCTGATTCTCCAGTTTGGTTCCGGTGAGCTCGATCGTGGTGGACTTCGACCTGGCCAAAGCGCTGAGCCTTAGGATTGTGTATCGAACGATAGGTCGATGTTTCGATGGGTCGTTGGTATCGATGATGTTGACGGTGCAAATATTCAGGTCGATGCGCCGTCAATGATGATGCGCTGTTTGTTCATGTGTCGCCCGGAGAACTGATGCGTTAGCTCTATTGGAAGTGGGTCACCGCTGTTGTTCGGTGGTTAGTTGATCTGTTCGTGTAGTACATGGGGATGTGGGTGTTAACTACTCTCTCCCTAATGAAGATTCGTCTCGAATCTTAAGTTGTTTTCTTCGGAGGTACAATTCGATGAGGCTGCTAGAATTGAAACCGCTGTTGTTGATTGTTGCATAGATGAACTTCTGCGAGTATCGTTGAAGTTGTTTGTGCTGGGTTTTCTAGTGATTTGTCTTGTTGGGTTTGATCTGAGGAGAGGGAAGATGTCATGCTTTTTGTGTTAGCATAGGGTTTTACCTCTGTTGATACATTTCGTGGTGTGGTGTATACTCCAATATGTTTCTTCAGGCTCATGATTGCCAATCCTATGATCATGGCTGCGAGTGGAATCAGGAATCCAATCGTAGTATGTTGCAGTGTTATGTGGTCTCTTTGCAGTTTATGGATGTGGTCTCGGTTTTCAATTCTAAGCAGATTTACTTGTTGCAGATCAGGTTGGTTGAAGATTACTGTTGGCTGAAAGTTCACTCCAATTGTTGAAATAGTTCTGATCTCGTGATGATTAATTGTCCTCTTGTCGTCGTATTTGCTTCCATTGATTGAAACAGAGCAGTTTGGATATTTGATCAGTAGAGTTCCCGTTATCTGTCTCGATTTGATGTTGCAATTTGAATCCAGAAGAACGGATTTATCAGCGTTTCTCACGATCAGCGTGTGGTCGTCGATAGGCTTAATGTCCATTCCGATGCGATGTTCCTCGTAGGGGCAAGATGCGTTGATTCCTCTTAATGCGTTGTCGATACAACCGTCGCCTGTTAAATTCGTGAGCTCCTGTCTTTGGCAAATTCTATAATTTTCAACAATTGTACATTCGTTATTTATTCCTAGTGTCAGTGTTTTACTCAGAACAGCTGAGTTGTAGGGTGTCGATATAATTCTGTTTTTTCTTGGTAATGTTTCAAATCTAATATATTGGAACTTTTCTGACATAAATATTGGGATCTTGATCACAAATATTATTTTTGTACTTTCATGATGTGTTTCTATACTAAGAAATTCATAAATTTGGTCAATATTGTTAATGTGAATATTTTGTTCTTCTAACTTTTCTAGTACAAACTCTGTTTCATTATTGTTTAATATTGCCCTAGATAAAATCCCTATTTTCGATAGTTGTACAATTTCAAAAATGTCTCTTAGTTGGTTGTTTAGTAGATCTAGATTGAAAAATAGATCGTGAACTATTCCTTTTAAATGATTTTCATATTCTGTGTTTACGTTATTGGCAATTCTCGATATTCTTCTTAAAACCTCAATTTGGTTTTCATTTACGTGGCTAATTAAATTGTTAATTTTAGCTTCGAATTCCTGATTGATTCTGATTTGTCGGTTGTTGTTGTCAATAAGTGTGTTGGTTTTGGTTTTTGAATTTTCTATCGTTTGTCGGATTAATTGTAAATCGTCGTCGTCTAAATTGCCGGTCAATGATTTGATAAACGTTCCTAATGGGTTTAAGAGTCCTCGTTTCTGTCGGTGTATGGGTTTCAACTGTTTGTAATTGTCGGAAATTTGTTTCATCCTAATGTCCAATGTTTTAAGGTATGGTTTCGTGAAATTTTGTCGTTCGAACTGGTGTAACGTATACTGGAGGTTGGTGAAACTACTTTCGAACTTTTCCAAATCCACGATGTGGAGATGGAAATGTTGAGATGTGATAATCTTCGCTTCTCTCTCGCTAAATGCTATTATTCCATCATGTCGTGAGAGGTCTGTTATCGTCACTTCTGCTGTAACATCAAGGGCTAATCTGGAATAGAGAAATATGTGAGTACTACTTTGGGTTTCGAGACGTCATTTTCTTTGACGTCTTATTTTTGTTTTATGTATCGTTCTTCCATTCTGATCTTGGAAGGTTTTTGTGTTATCTCTTGCGATTTGATATCGTTTATACTTATCCTTTGTTTTACTTTTGACCCCTTGGCGCGCGACGTATACAGTTTCGTCCACTTCCAGTGATGGGTCAGCTTCCTTGTTTTTGTTGTGGTGCTGTAAATCTTGTTTTTGTTTTTTAATGAGAGCTAATGTTGCTTCATTGTATATTTCATTCCTTTTCCTAACAATTTCTTCAATGTTACTCGGTCTCACCTCTCCCTCTTTTATTCCAAAGAATACTTCTTTGGGTCGCATCTTGGTTGAAGAGTGAATAGTGTCGTTATAAAGTGCTACAGTGACTCTAAACAACTCTTTCTTACTTAATCCCTCATGTTTCGATCTACAACAGCGAAACATTTCTGCAATTGTTGAGTGAAATCGTTCAACGATTCCATTCACTTCGCTTTTATTAGATGGTGTGAAATATGTTTCAATTCCTAGTTCTTCTAACATGCCTCTTACTTCAACAGACTTTAGTGCTGGTTCATTGTCACTGACCAAAAGTCTGGGTATCCCATATGTTGAGAAGAATTTTGTCAGTCCTGAACGGACGTCAGGAATCGATCTCGATTTAATTGGAAAAAGCATTCCGAACTTCGATAATTTGTCTACCACGGATATGAACGTGTTTGGTTGACATATGAATATATCAACATGAACTATGTCTAGCGGCTTTTTAGGTATTGGAGTTTGGGCTAGGTTCAATTTATAAGGATGTCGCTCATATTTAGCAGTTTTACACGTATTGCACAATGTGACGTGTGTTCTAACTTTCCTTTTCATGTTCGGGAAGTAGAATTTCTGGCTGATAGCCATCAGATTTTCTTCGATGCCTCTGTGAGCTCTTGTATGTGTTGTATTTATGACTTCATTCTGTTCTTCTTCAGTTTTTAAGTCAATTAAGAACTTTTGTGAAATAACTACTTTAAACGTTTTGACGCGAGAAAAATAGTTTTTATACACAATTTGAAGGGTGTTGATGAGATTTTCTGGGCAGTAAATGCAATTTACTCTTTTAGGATCCATGAATTCTTTGAATATTCTTAGTAATATTGGTACACCAAAATTCACTTTTGTAAACGTGTGTCTTAGGACTTTGGGAAAAACTTGTTCTCCGGTGGTCTCACTCTCAGTTCCATCTATTTTCAAAATGATCTGATTGGAAAAAGTGTTTACCGGTTTTTCGGTACATGCGATAAATTCCGAGTCATCGGTGTCTGCCGAATGTTGCGTAGCAGCGTCTGATGAAGAATCATTTTGTTCTTCATTCAGATTTAAATTTTGGGGAATTCTAGAGAGGCCATCGGCAACGACATTTTGTTTTCCGGCACGATATCTTATATCGTAGGAATAGTCCATTAAAGCAATCATCCATCTGGCAATTTTACTTGATGGATCTTTCAAGTTCACGGCGCAAGTAAGCGGCTTGTGATCTGTGTATAAAATGAATTTATTTCCGAAAAGGTACGGTCGGAAATATTTGGTTGCCCAATAAATAGCTAGTAACTCCTTCTCAATAGTGGAGTACTTTTCTTCGGTTTGACTGAGTGTTCTCGATGCAAAAGCAACAGGTTTATCTCTTCCGATTGGACCTTGTGAGAGAACAGCTCCTATTGCGTATTTGGATGCATCTGTTGTCAATATGAAGGTTTTTTCGAAATCTGGGTGTATTAGAATAGCGCTGCTAGAAAGTATCTGTTTGCACTTGTTGAATGCTTTTAGAAATTCTGGAGTATGTTCTACTTTCTCATTTTTCCGAAGACATTGTGTTAGCGGTTTCGTTATCCGGCTGAAATCCTTTATGAATTTTCTATAGTATCCCAGTGTTCCTAAGAAGGATTTAATGTCCTTCTCGGTTTTGGGAATTGGCCAACTTTGGATAACTTCAATTTTTTCTGGGTTTGGTTTTACACCTTCTTCATTCACCACGTGACCGAGGAAGGAGACCTCTTTCTTCAAAAATTCACTTTTGTCGAGCTGTATTTTTAAGTTGGCTTTTTTAAGAGCAGCGAAAATTTTATTTAAGTTGTTGCAGTGTTCTTGTAAACTGCTGCTGAATACAATGATATCGTCCATATACACTAGGCAGATAAATCCGGCTAGGCCTACCAGCACAGCATTCATTGTTCTCTGAAATGTTGCCGGGGCGTTTTTCAGCCCGAATGGCATTCTTAGATATTCGTAGTGGCCGTTCTCAGTTGAAAATGCAGTTTTTTGAATATCGTCTTTTTCCATCAGAATTTGGTGGAATCCCGAAGCTAAATCTAGGGTTGTAAAATATTTACTTCTCCCTAATTTATCTAGGATATCCGTGATATTCGGTATGGGGAATTTATCATCCACAGTTTTAGCATTGAGCTTTCTGTAATCAACGACGATTCTCCATTTTTGAATACCTGCAGCATCCGCTTTCTTCGGAACGACCCAAATGGGTGAATTCCATGGTGACGTAGAAGGACGAATTATGTTTTCATCAAGCATTTTCTGAATTTGTTTGCCGACTTCCTCTTTATGGCAATGAGGATACCTATAGCTTTTCTGATACACAGGTATCTCATCATGGGTCAAAATTTTATGTTTCACAACATTAGTAGCTGTAAGGGGTTCGTTGTCGAGGTGAAAAATATCTTGATTTTCCTCAATGACATTGATCAAACTATTTTTCTCTTCTCTGTTTAAATGATCCAGACGAAGTTGGTCCATAAGTTTTCTGAATCTGTCAGGACGAGCTTCCAAAAAATTGAATTCGTTTTGCTCAACCAAGCATTCAAAGTTATTAAGAGTGATCTCAAGTGGATAATCTAATGAAAGTGTTTGATTCTCAGTTGAACTGTTCTTGAGACTGACAATGGCTTTATGACCTACTGCTTGGTATAAACCAGCACATATGAAAAGGTTTGTATTGATTTCGAGATCATCTTCTAGTAAAAAATCACCTGATTGCTCGGAAACTGGTATCTCTATATTATGAATGGTTTCTCTTGAAATTTCCTTTGAGAAAGGTTCTGGATGTTTTCTGAGCATCTGAAGTTTTGTTCCTAATATGGTTATGGAATTGTCATCTGTTTCAATCTTCGCTTTAAGTTCCTGAAGCGTTTCATACCCAATAAGGCCGTGGAAAAAATTATGAAAATCAAAAATATGAAATTTGAACGATTTATCAGTTAAGTCGGGAAATGGATTGAAGTCGACATATCGTTCAATTTTGTGAGTGCCTGAGATGTTGGAGACAACAGTTGGTGTAGGCAGCGCAAAGGATTTTTTCACAAATCGGGGGCATAAATAATTTTTGTTAGCTCCCGTATCTATCAATAATTTCAATCCAAACCCTTGACGTGTGGGAATTTCCATGTAAGGGATGAAATTTTTTGAGTTTACCTGGGGAAATGGGATGTGCTTTCCAGTTGAAAATTTAGGTTATCGACTGCTTCGCTAGAAGTTTCTTGTTCGTAGGTCTCATTGGAAGTTTCTTGCTCATTTTCTAAATGTATTTCTGAATGGTCTTCTTCGTATGAATAATTATCCATTGGCGTTGGGTAGTAATCGTGGTGATAACTTGCCAAGGGATAACATTGATACTCGTATTGATACTCTTGAGCGTTTTGTTGAGTTTGTTCAATATTTCTTAATTCCGTTATCCGTGCTGGTCTCGGTGGGACAGCAGGAAAGAATTGGCTTCTTGCATTATAATTATGCGGTGGTCTATTAACGTAATTTACATATTTAGAGCGAATGGATTTATCAGCATTCATTGGACTCGGTAATGCTTTCCGAAGTTGTCCATTGTTGGTATTATTGCCCTGAGGTGGAGCTGGAAAACGAGGCGTAAAGTTTGGTCTGGTTGGAATACTTTCATGCTGATATGATTGATATGGTTGACGGGGAATAAATGGTCGATGATTAAACATCGGTTGACGAGTTTGTAATTGAGGATAAAAATGTATTGGTTTGGGTAAACGTGGTGTTAAAGTCGGTTTACTTAAGCCCGTACGACTTTGATAGTTACGTTCTTCTACCGCAGCATCAAATGCTTGTTTTATATTTCTGGGTTGACGTGCACGCACGTTCCCTCCAATCGGCTCTTTCAGCCCTGCTAGGAAAACCTGTAGAGCATTTTCCTTATGCGTCGAGTTTCTATCATTTTTAATATTCTCTTCTCTTGGAGAAATATTAGTATTATTAATTAGTAAGGATAGAAGATTTTGTACTTGTCCAAAAAATTGTTCAACTGATCCGTTTTGCTGAAGTTGAAACAGCTCGCGGGTAAGTGTGACTGAGTCACGTTTATCATTATAATAAGCGATGAGATTTGCTTTAATCTCATCCCAGTTGAGAGAAGTTCCATAAGTTTCTAGGACTTGGTCCGCTTCATTAATTATTTTGCTTCTTATAGCTTGAAGCCAAATTTGCTCGAAAGGTGTATTTTTAATAGGTTCCATGAATGGCATAAAATGTTCGACGGACCTAATGAAACTATGCAACTTAACGGGATTGCCGTCGAATGGTTGCAGTTCTCTCACCGCTTGGGGTGTTTGGAGAGATTTCGTAATCTTTTCAGCCTGTTCGAATATTCTGTTTGTTTCTTCAATTCGATTCATGTTCTGTCTAGGGGGTAGTAAAGGATTCGGTTGAGGTGGAGGAGGAGGTATTGGGTTAGGAGAATTGTTCATTTCCGTGTTCATTTCTCGATTTCTTAAATTATAGGGATGGAAACGGTCCATCAAATCCTATATCTCGGGGGTGAAGAAATTTGATTAGTTTTTCTTTAGAATTTTCTTAAATCTAAACGCGATATTTTATACGGCGATTGTTTCTTACAATCTAAACGCGGCTGGCTACACACGGCGCAGATCTTAAATCTAAACGCGATATTTTATATGGCGATTGTTTCTTACAATCTAAACGCGGCTGGCTACACACGGCGCAGATATTCTCTCTGCTGTGTAGACACTGTGCTTTCGACCGGGGGAAATCTTATTGTACCGATCGCATCTACCACAGATATTCACTCTGCTATGCGATCAGTCTCCTACGCGGTGTGAGATTAGCACTTCACCGTTGGATGGTCTGATAAGAACTTTCCGCACTAGTGGAACTACAGATATGCTCTCTGTTTGTTACACACTAGTTACTCGCTACGCGAGGTGGTCTACTTGCACATACGTTTAATTTCTTTTGATAATGATATTATTAATATTTATGCAGATATCAATTCTGCCACATTGGGTGTTTTAACTTTAGTTATATAGAAGGTATAAGATAATAATTGTGGAGAATTACTTACATGGAGAATAAAACTAATATTCGCAGAGTGGTTCTTCCCGATAGCACCTTCATTGATTGATCTGATAAATTTCTTCTTTGAAACAAACATTAGTAATGTTCAAGTCTTTTTCGAAGCACACGTATTGTCTTTTGTATTTGGGCCTCTTTTTCTCGTTATTCAGTTAAACTTCACTTTGCACTAGATTATTTCTATTTTCTGTTAATCCGATATTGTTCTGCACTTAATCAATTCGATCACTATTTCATATCTATTTCGAAACACTTGAGCGGTAATCGCATCCTACCGACTGCGCCAGTTAAAGAAGTTAGGCCTTTGGGAAGGTTTTTAAAAAATTATAAACGAACTACCTCACGTGAACATCGAATTATGACTGACTTTATTCCTTACTAATTAGCCTGAGCTGAGTTCCCTAACGCGGCGTACGGTTATGCTGATTCTCCAGTTTGGTTCCGGTGAGCTCGATCGTGGTGGACTTCGACCTGGCCAAAGCGCTGAGCCTTAGGATTGTGTATCGAACGATAGGTCGATGTTTCGATGGGTCGTTGGTATCGATGATGTTGACGGTGCAAATATTCAGGTCGATGCGCCGTCAATGATGATGCGCTGTTTGTTCATGTGTCGCCCGGAGAACTGATGCGTTAGCTCTATTGGAAGTGGGTCACCGCTGTTGTTCGGTGGTTAGTTGATCTGTTCGTGTAGTACATGGGGATGTGGGTGTTAACTTATATATATATATATATATATATATATATATATATATATATATATATATATATATATATATATATATATATATATATATATATATATATATATATATATATATATATATATATATATATATATATATATATATATATATATATATATATATATATATATATATATATATATATATATATATATATATATATATATATATATATGTATGTCAAAACGGTACGGCCGATTGCCTTAGTTTCACAGTTGCACTATGACGAAGTGGCAGCGTATTCGTGATTTGTCTCTGGCGCAAATGTCGCAAAAAGACAATCTAATCCCGGTGGTCAGCTCGGACTCCGAGGGCTGTCGCCACCCGAGTACAGCAAGCCCCAGACAAACATTGAAAAATGAATCCAGGCAGCATTATAGGACCTGCCGTGCGTTCCAGAAGCGTGTGTAGGCCGTAACTGCAGCAAGTGGAAACATGATCGATGGTTAACATGGTTTAAGACTCTCAGAACCATTCCCCTCTTGAATAAATAAAAAAAAGTCGAAACTAAAATTTGTGAGATTTTTAAAAATCTTGATATTGCTTAATGGTGCAAACACTTCACGCATACGGTAGTCTGTTTGGTATTCCGTATTCCGGTGTTCCGATTAATTGAGCATCGAAATCAGTCTGAAGCGTTTTTGCCAACCCGAGAGTTCAGAACAATTCCGCGTTCACACTGTCACACCTATAATATCCTAAGATATGAACATGAGATGCAGATTTTGGCTGAATTATCTCACATTGCCATCGCGAACTTCCAGTCAGGGTTACCAGCTGTTCCATCCAGCATGGTGTCCGGAAGACGGAACCACCACAGCGCGGATCCAATCTTCTCACACCGGCATGGAGACCCCCCGTCTAGACGCACAAAGTGCGCCCTGTCAGCGGACTAATTAAAGATAAATCAATAATTGACCTGGCAACTACGCGAGCAACGAATTGATCAATCATCAGAGATAGAAAGCGCGAAAAAAAAACCCAATCTATTAATTGCACAAATTTGGCATGGACCAATTTAGCGTGGGGACCGAAGCGGACGCGCGTGTGCCGCGACTCGCATTCGCAGAATCGCTTGCTGGATGACCAAAAAAAAATAATGGAAAAACAGAACCAAGTGTATGATTTATCTCGCTGAAATTAGCATCGTGCCGACGCTTGTGTCGCAATTATTGCCAAGGTCAAACGCTAGTGCCACACTTTACGCACTGCCCCCACGTCTCACTCCCGGCACCTCCCACAACAACTGCAATCGCATTGCAGAGGAACAAAGCAGAGCGAGAGCTGTGTTTTTGATGATTACGACTTTTTAAATGTTTACTTTTTAAAGGATAGTGAGCTAAAAATAAACCGCGCCGTCAAAGAATACGAGCAGAGCGCGGCTTACCAAATAAAAACACACACGAATGCCCACAGGCGATCCAAAAAGTCGGCCACGAAAAGAAGATGAACTTGAAAAGCATCGCCGAATTTGCCTCACGACGACGGCTCTCATGATGATCGTGATCTGATTCATTTTCGGCGCGTCTTCGCTGGACCCGCTCGGCATCTTCTTCGGTGCGTTGCACAACACGAGGAACCGGTGTTTCGAAGTGATTTGACATTTACATGTGTCTCTTCCAGTGGGTTCCGAAGGGGGGAAGATGACGGTGGAACCGAAAAAAAAATAATAATAATAAGCAGATCACGAGCTGTGGATTGAAAAATGAAGCGAAAAAGAAAAGTGAAAACAACAAAACAGCGAATATGTAATCAACGAAAAGCAATCGCCAAGAGGCTGAGAAAGAAGAGGCGGCGCGAGAAGAAGAAACGCGTGGAAACACGAAATCGCGCGAGTCGAGTCGTCAATGTCAAGGTTAAATGTTTGTTGTTTTTTCGCACCCGCAGCGGCAATCTCACAAACACCACCAAACCGCCAGCGTGTAACGACACGACGATCGCGGGCGAAGGTGTGTGTGTGCCTGTGTTTTCGGTGGAAGTTTGTTTTTTTAGGAAGAACGAAACATGAGGAAAAAAACGCGGAAAAAAACAACAGCGAGAGCTGGTAATGAAACCGATTAGATAATATTTCTTTTGCCGGTTTGGATCACTTTTTGGTGCCCCCGCACCGCACCCCGAGAGCTCGCGGGGGCCCCACAATCAAACGCTTCTCTGTTTTCATGCCATTCCTCCGAAGCACACTCTCACGTAGACAAATGCGATCTCTGCGTTTTTTTTCGCGCCCTCTGTTGCCGTTGTTGTTGTTGTTGTTGGCAGGCAGTCTGACACAGTGCAGCAGCTTCGCCGGTTCTTGTTGTTTACTTCGGCGTTCGCTCATTTCGCGAGTTGCCTTTATTGAATAATATTTATTTTCGGGGCTTAAATTGGAATGTTTTTCAAGCGTATCTCTCTGCTCACCTGGACTCGCCCAAAACAAAACTTATTGTTGTCGGTCTCAAATTTTGAATTCAACTCACGCTGAATTAAATCATGGAATGTGGCTAAACCCAACTTTCGAGAAATCCCGTGGTTCTAACTTCCCATAACCGATTGTGCGTTTGAGGCAAAACGTGTTTGCTGAGTTCCTGATTGACATCTCAACCAAATTACACTGTTCGCTATATCAACCTTGAGAGAAATAAACGCATGAATTTCGATGCTAACGGCGTTACCGTTACGCCAATTTTTGATGAGACGGCGTTTTGTCGTAGGGCTGTGGAAGGTGACGTATCGCGCACCGCACAGTTCACGGCAAGATGAAATATGTATGCTTCTCTCTCAAGGTTAGTGCGGCTCTGGTTTGGAAATCGTCGGCCCTCGATACCGGGAACTGGACTTTGCTGGTTTTGTAAGCGTGATCTGCAATTTATATTTGCTGCTTCGGAGGAAATGTTGATTTGTTTTCTAACAGTACCGTGTGAAGTTCTTCCTTCCGGGCCCTTGAAAATGAAAATCAAAACTGAATATATTGAATAAGTAATCGACATCGATTTGTGGTAGTAGGGTTATTCACGTACATTGACCCAAAACGAAAAAGAAAAAAATCGAGGGGCAATCTTTTTTTTTTTTAATTTGCTGGTTTATCATTTCGGATATTATTTGACAATACGTCGAAAGCTCATAAATAATTCTTTAGTAAATAGTTCCGGGCACCCTGAAAAGGTTTAATGGCATGCGTGGTTTTGTAGAATCATTTCGAGAAGCAACGATTCTTTCTTGCTTTGCGAGAACAAAACACTAATTGGTCATATGTCGCAATTTGTTTCTTTACATCAATGCATGCATTGCACTGAGCATTTAACGAGAGGCATCTTCCGTACATCGCCATTCAACAAACATCAAACACGCGTCTAGCAGATGCACACAGTTGCAGCGATAAACTTCAAGTGAAATATTCGCTAGCGTTCACAGCTCGAGGGGAAACATGAAACACAAAACGAGCAGAAGAAGCGACCTTTGTTGTTTCGGGCACTGATACGATACGGGATGCTGATACGCTAGCGACAGCTTACTTACTTCGCAAATATTCTCTTTTCGCTATCCCTCTTCGTTGTTTCTATTCTTCTTCTTCTTATTTTCCTTTATCTACGTAGACTTTAAATCCAATGATTCATTCGTCTCCGTTTCTATTCTAGCGGCTGCATAAGTTGCTCGTTATTGACAGCTCTGTTCGGGAAAGCACATAAATGGACTGAACAAATGTATGGGGAAATGAGATTGCTTCCAATTTTCATCAATTTAAATCATATACAGACTATGGGATTGTAATTTCTAGCATAACAAACAAATCTTAGAAAATTTCCGATTCGATTGGTATGCAAATCGTTAAAATCCGTTCGCAGCAAAAATGGTTATTTACATTAATTTTATTTCATAAAAACGTGACCTGTTTTCTGATTTGGCACCCTTAATGTAAGACGTAGTCCTACGTCAAAAAAAATTGAACCATCATCATATCATGAGACTTTTAAGTCTGTGAATCAAAGTGAATCAAAACTTGTGAGACAAATCAGTGAAATGTATCCATGAAACAACATGACATGAAAAAATCCACGTTGAAAAATCATGAAAAAAAATGCAAATTTAAGAACTTCAGCATGGAATATTACCACCGTGAGCCTCAATCACATTCCGAAGCCGCATGCTCTCCGGCAAATTCCAAATTCCAAAATTTATTCATTGTTATAGATGCGTAGAAATATTTCCTATCAATTTATGCAAACATCTTTCCGATCTATTAAGAAATGTTCAAGTTATAAGACGTTAGACGTAGTCCCACGTCAAAATAGTATGAAAAAAAGTAGAAGGGTCTGAGTCTGATGACACGAACGTAAGTTTGACGTAGGACTGTGATTGTTCGGAACAATTGTTGTTTTAACAGTCATTCTTTTTATTGTTCAAAAATCTGATATTTTAACTCTTTTGAACCTTCAAATGGTAGCCATCAAAAGTGATGTTTGTTATATGTACTCATAACCGTAAAACGGATGGTAACAAACAAAAAAAAACAAAACTTATTTTTTGGCAGGAGATTCAACTGTCTAATTGAAAATGATTAATGAATATCAGTGTGAAACATAACAGCGTGGAATTTACGAATCTACGTTGAATTTACAACCAGATGGAGCAGCGAGTAAAATGATGTTTATTTTTTTTTGTTTGATATTCGCTTGCATTTTTAAAAAAAATCAGATTTTTTCGTCAAATTTCCCAGTTCTATGCATTCTTTCTAAGCTGTTTAGAAAATCATCATTTTACATAGCATATGAAGATTAGCTTGGTATAAGTGCTGTAATTTAGATTTTTTGGGTGACATATGTTGCGCTTCAAATACTGCAGATCCTTCTCGTGTCGGCCGAATGGAATCACCTGCATAATCAGTGGGTCGGGGTTCTGCCAAAACGAACCACGCGCCAAAAACATTATTTTGAGATATTTCAATTTAAAGTTTGGGCTCCCACTAATTGACTGTATTTGATCAAATCTATCATTTTATCGCTCATGTGTTACAAACAGAATAGCAAACTTATTACTCCCTTTTATGCTGTGAGCACACATCTTCGTCAATTTCTGATTCAGAACCTTTATGAAAATGAAAAAAAAACTAAATTTAGCTGTTGCTAGACACGCAAAACTTCGTTCTCTTTGCAGCCAGAGTGAACCAAGTACATGCTAACTATTAACATAATATTATTACACAAGTATTCGTAATTAATATTTCGTTACGGCTCTGGACTAATTTAATGAATAATATAATATTGGCTCACTTTTGCTGTTTTTGACAATATAATATCTTAATAAATTAAAATAAATTGATTTAAGAATGCATTACACTGGGTTCGTTGTGGTTGAACACAATTTTGAAAAATGCACACCAGCCTCTTAACACGCTTCTACACTTCATGGCAGCCCTTTGGTTGTCTCGCTCACCAGATCTCGATGACATCTGATTCCAGGAGCTGTCCGAAACAGAAAAATCTGTTGAACATTCGGATCTGCCTTCTTGGAGAAATCGATCACTATCGTCCGATGCCACATTTTGGGTTCATGGTTCACTTTGGTTGAATGCAATTTCGTTTTTTTTTACAGTCTGCTACACAACATTTTCGTGCTGGAGCTGTTGTCAATTGTCCGAATCACATGGTCATTTTACAGTTGATAGATTATTGTTCTCTGCATCCAGTGGCCTGAGTAACTCAATTTTGAAAAAATGGCGCTTGGTTCGTTTTGGCAGAACCCAGAAGTTATATCAACCAACTTAATATGATATTTATTGCATCGCCATTATCCACAGCATGAGCTTCTGGAAAGTGTGTGGAAGTTAGTACTCATAACCTGTATGCATTATCAAACTTGAAAATTTCGAAGATTATCTATGATTATCTATTATCTATCCAATCGCGTATTGAATCCGCTGTAAATCTACAAAAATCTATCGTTCTTAGCATTTACTGACGACATTTAATGGTTAATACGACTTTAAATGGAAATTAATATAAAGTTTGCGATTTTCGGAATTTAGAATTAGGTTTTTTTTGCTTTTTGCTTTGTTTTTTGTTTTCTATTTTGATTTTATTTTTTGACAATTGCAACCTACATTTTATTGCAATTTACAATTTGAATTTAGTTTTTTTTTGGATTTTGTTCTTACTATTTTTGGAATTATCTGCATTTTTTACATATTTCAATTAACGGTTTTTGCAATTCTCAATTTATTTTTTCTTTTGTATTTTTTGAAGTTTTTCATTGGAGTTTTCAATTTAAATTATTTTTGTTATTTGTAACTCATTTTCCAGTTAAAGATTTTTTTTGCAATTCTGAATTTATTCTTTTTTTAAATTTTCAATTTAAATTTCTTTTCAATTTTCTGTTTCTTGCGGTCTCCAATTCATGAAGCAATTTTCAATAATTTTCATAATTTCCACTTTATACATTTTTTTTGTAGATTTCAAGTAATGATTTTATGCATTTTTTAGTTTATGTCTTTTTTTCAATCAGAATTTCTTTTTGAAAATACAGTTCAATTAATGAGTTACTATTAGTTTCAGAATTTACCATTTTCGATGTTTCAATGTTCACCTTAGGTTTGGTTTTGCATTTTGGGATTTTTTGCGAATTCCAGTTTTTTTTTACTATTTTCAATTTTAATTTTTCTTTTCTGATTTTCAGTTTATGAGTTACGATTTATCGCACTTTCCAGTTTAAGTCATTTTACAATTTTCAATATATATATTTTTTTGATACTTTCGATTAAAGTTTTTTTTTGCAATTTTCAATTCACGATTTGCAATTTTATATTTAGCTTTTGTTTTGCAATTTTCCATTCCATTGTAGTTTTCCATAAAGGTTTATTTTTAATGTTTTTAATGATTTCGAATTGTGTTTCTTTTGCATTTTTCAATTTAACATTTTTGAAATTTTCGATTTACGATTTTTTACAGCTTCAATTTACAATTTTTCAATTTTCAGAATTCAATTTGCAATTTTATATTTGATTTTTTGTTTGCATTGTTCAATTTAAGATATTTGCAATTTTCAGTTTACAATTCATGTTATCTTATTTTTTTTGCAATTGGTTATTTTACGATTTTTGGAATTTCGATTTTTTGTTTTGCATTTTAATATACGATTTTTGTAAATTTATATTCCATTTTATACTGCAATTTTCAATTTATGTTTTTTTGCAGTTTCCATTTAATATAAAAAATTATTTAACAATTTTTGCCTTCGCCTTTTCTTTTGTTCAATTTACGATTCTTAGAATTTCGATTTACAAAAACAAAAATTTGAATTTACTTTTTTTGGATTTTGTTGTTACTATTTTTGGAATTATTTGCTTTTTTTTTATATATTTCAATTAACGATATTTTGCAATTCTCAATTTCATTTTTGTTTTGCATTTTTTTTAAATTTTTCATTGAAATTTTGAAATTTTGAAATTTTTGCAATTCTCAAAGGAAAAAACAGGAAGTGGGTTATATCTATGGTATAACCGCAAGGGTGACGTAGGACTATCGTTGATTTAGAGATCATTTGTATGAAGTTGAATCTGAATTCATTATGAATGAATGAATATTTGGAGAACTTCGAAAACGAGAGCGCCAACCAATATTGGATACGGAGATATCCTACTGATGGGGAAGAATAATCTTCAGAAACTATCCTGTTGATTGCGATTGATTGAAAAATCACAAAACCTAATGTATTTGGTCACAGTGTTACATGGATAGAAAACTTTAAGGGAGGCGGTCTGGCGTAGTGGTAACAACCATACCTCTCACGCAGAGATCACGAGTTCAATTCTCACTCCCGACATTCTTCCAAAAATGGAAGTAAAAGTGACGAACCAGCCGAAATGTGTTGAAAGTCACTATAATAAAGAAAAGAAAAAAAAAAGAAAACTTTAAAATAAACTCTTTCATATGAATGTAATTTTAAATTCCCAGAGGAACTGGCAGATTAGTTTCAGTAATTAGATATTTCCACATTTTCCTCGATACTGGAAGCCCACCAGTGGTTAATGCTAACTCGATAACCATCTGTTAATAGCACTTGATTGAAACATATTTGGTCACAGTGTTACATGGATAGAAAACATTCAAATAAACTCTTTCACATGAATGTATTTCTAAATTCCTAGAGGAACTGGCAGATTATTTTCCGGATCTTTCTCGATGCTGAACGGCATCCAAACGGAAAGAATTCCGCCCGTGTATGTGTGTGTGTGTGTAGCGGCTGCTTCGAGATCTTCCCGGGGAACCGTTTGTGGCATCACTATCCTCCTGATGGATTCATGTCTGGCCTAAGGTGCACAAACAATCTCTTGGTGACACCGTTCATCCGCGCTTTCATGATAAATGAAGAGCTTCACCACAACAGCGACAACATGCTCCAATCGCTGTTCAATTAGAACTGAGTGGATTTCCGAGCGGAGCTCGCTTATATACCGATTGGTGATTTCAATAGCCTATTTTGAAAGCAAATTTAAGACTATTGAAACAAGTTTTTGGATCAGAAAGTAACAAGTATAGAACGCGTAGATATTTTATCTTTCGAATGAAGTGTTTATCATACCATTTCGTTCAGTTGTTTAGGAGCTATTAACACTCAAAATCTCGGTCTTCGGCGTAACGCTTTCGTTTTCGAAACTTTGATTTTACACCCCAGTATAGAAATGAAAGACGTAGTCCTACGTCAAAATGGTTCGATTTACGATTTTTTACAGTTTCAATTTACAATTTTATATTTGATTTTTCTTTTGCATGGTTTAATTTCAATTATCAGTTAACCATTTATGTTTTCTTAATTTTTTTTGCAATTGGTTATTTTACGATGTTTTGAAATTTACGGTCTGAGATTTCTGTAAATTTATATTCTATTTTATACTGCAATTTTCAATTTAAGTTTTTTTGAAGTTTTCATTTAATATAGAAAAATAATTTTGTAATTTTTGCTTCCGCCTTTTCTTTTATTTAATTTACGATCCTTAGAATTTCGATTTACGATTTTTGTTCTTTTGTAAAAAATTTTGATTTACGATTTTGACAATTTTCAATCTACAATTTTTTTCATTTTCCAATACAAATTTAATTTTTTTTGAATTTTCAAATTAACTTTTTTTGGAATTATCGTTTCACGGTTTTTTTTGCAATTTTTTTTGCGATTTTAAATGTTATTTTTCTTGTGCTATTTTCAGTTTTTTCTTGAAATTTTCAATTTAAACTATTTTTTGCAGTTTCCATTTTTTCAGTTAAAGTATTTTTTTTACCATTTTTTATTAATTCTTTTTTAAAACTAATCAATTTTTTTTCTTATAATTTCTCATTTTTTCTTTCATAATTTTCGGCGTCGTTCCGATTAAAGAGCATTTGCGGATTTCGTTTTTTTTTTATTTTTTTTCATTGGGAGGAAAAAGCGGTCGAAGCTCATCGTTTCGTGAGGGACGCAATAGAAACCCTCAACTGGGAAACATTATGGCAACCGCTGTATTCTCCAGACCAGGCCCCTTCAGATTATCACATTTTGCTTTAATGGCACTTTTATTTATTTTTTTAAAGATGTCGAAAAATGGGTCGAAAAAGATGGCTTTATTTCCCCAGGCACCTTAGTTTTGATGCCTGTGTTGGGAAAACCGTAAATCGGGCCAATCAAACTAGGGCGTTTAGATAGCGCATGACATTTTAAAGTTATTCCATTGCTTATCTCAGGAAAAATAATATTTTATTAATTGTGATAGATATACAGGGAAACTTCGATAAAACGTACCCTCGTTATAACGTACCCTTGATATAACGTCACTCGATATAACGTACACATTTCCAAAGAGTAAAGGAAAAATTCTTTCAATATTTTTTTCTGATAGAACAATGAATTATCTGTATTGTGATGCTAAAACAAATTTTGTACCTTCAATCAATCCCGAAATACAGCTGGTTTTGTGATTCCGGATTCTAAATGAATCAAGCTTTAATCAACTACGTTTGTGAGTATTTTATTATGCTGCGATATAACGTACAATTCAATACAACGTACAATTTTGAAAGTGAAATGTACGTTATATCGAAGTTTACCCGTATTTCCTATCTATTGATGTAAACATCTTTCCGATCTAGTAAGAAAAGTTCGAGTTATAAGCATTCGAAATCTTTTATTTTTTTCCTGCATGTTCTGTGTTTAGGTTTTCATTTCACCCTGATACTGATACTGATTTGGTTGAAACTGATTTTTTTTTGTCAATTCCAACGAATTTAGCTAGCTTTTCCCAGAATGTGGCCCAAGTGTGAAATGTATTTTTTTTTGTTACGAGTCAAAGTGTCGTGTTGTCACCAACGTTGACTTTTCTTCCTACCAAAGTAATTACAAATACCAAACACGCAAAAAATTCACATGCTGCTTCCATTCAGAATTCGCCACACAGTCAGTCATGATGATGCTCACATGCGTCCAATCAATTGCTCATTTTTCGACTGAAAATCTTGGCGACGGGTTCCCAAAACACCACACAGCTCGGGTTATATATCAAGAATGTTTCCAGCATCTGTTCGGGCGTATGAAAGAATGATGTATTTTTTCCCCGCCGCCAGGCCTCGCCTCGACGCTATCATCTTGGAGCTAACGCGTTTGGAGCAAACTTACGCTTCAAGATCCACAAGCGTTGTTTTTTTTCTCACGCTTCTTCAAGCTGTGGAAGTTGGGTAAAAACAACATCCCCCCCTCGTTTGGCTGCTACTGCTGGTGCTGTTGATGCTCTAACTGTGAGGCAAAGACTCCGCCACACAACACTGAACAGCAGCCAGTAGCAGCAGTGTACGAATGTTGACAGCTAAGATGAGCTGCCGGCATTTCTTTTTTCCAGAATTGTAGCGCTCCAGACGAGTGTGAAAAGTCAAATTTATTGAATTGGAAATCGGTTGCCTTTTTTTTTGCTGTGTTCACAAAGTCAGGGTATTGTGTAAATAAATGATTACCGCGTGCGCGGTCTCCCCTTTTTTGGGTCCCTCATCCATTTCTTCCCATTGGGGCAAGAAAAGCTCTCCATGCAGTAGTCAAAGCTTGATTGACGTCCTTTTTTCCCGACTCGAAAGAAAGGAATCAACTTTTGGAAGTGCATGCGGCAAGAGTTTTTGTCGGTCCCAGAGTGTGGCAGCATTCGTCTAGCCAGGCCGGACAAAAACCATCCCTATCCAACCATTCGGAATGGAATACAGCGCGGCGCGCGAGGATGCAGCAGAATAAAATAAAGCACTTAGCATTTAGCCGGTGATAAAACAAGCTGAGCTGTAACGATCCCTCCCCTGGATAGCATTTTTCTGCGATGACGGCTGTCAAGAGGTGTGATCTATGTGCACTTCAAGAAATGATATAATCACTCTCTGGGCGAAGGTCGGTCAGCCTCCAGAGAGCTGAACATACATAGCTGCCCTTCTCACTCACACACACACACACACACACACACACACGGTTTTGTGTGCTGTTAATGTTGTGCGATACAAACCGAATGACAGCCAGGGAAAATGCCAAGGTGGAGGAGTTCGTGACAGGCGGCTGGCCGGCCGTCGTGGCCTAGATCGCGCGGAAAAGCCTTCGATTGGCTGGCGGTTGGAACTGCGGGGAAAGCCTCTCCGATTTGAATCCGCTTTCATGGCCCATTGATAATGGCGCTGTAAATTATGCTGAGTCTTTATTGAGATAGGTTCAATTTAACACCATACAATTTTTACAACGAATAATTCTGGGAATGCATAGAACTCTTTTTTCTTCCAACATCGATTCAAAGTGGGTTCCTTGAAGCGACCACCAGATCTTTACAGGTATCAAATGGGGTCAGTTCTTGTGAATTTTGTTAATAGTAAAGAACACGGATGCTTTCTTTGGAAGTAATATTTTAAATTTGTTTTTTTCCAGTTTTTTTAATAGATCTCCAATAAAGTATTAGAACCGCGTGTGGACTATGTATACAATTTTACACAAATTTTGTATTCTTAAAATTTTCAGCTCATAAACTAACTTATACACGTTGAAGTTTTATAAATTATTCTTCAGTGGTTTTGTGAAGCCGTTGATTTGATAATTCATTCTTTCCCCTCGCGTGAACAATACACAAGCTGGTCATATGTTGCATTTTGTTTCTTTATGTCACTTGCGCTCCCTTAGCTGTTGTGGGTTTTGGTTACTCTGCTTCTTCTATTCTTTTGGTTGATGGACCTAACCACCTCACGGTGGGAAATCTGATCGCTTCGCTATTGGAAATCTGATCGCGTGGCAGCTATTTTTATGGATACTGATTCCATACACGCGGAAAGATTTATGGAAAGATTCCAGACACGCGGAGTCTGCGAGTATACTAGTTACGATTCTGCGCGCGAGTACAAGAGAGTTAATGGCATCATGGATAGGCAAGCACAGAAATGCACAGTGAAAATGTATCGGAAAATGGGAATGCTTCTAATTTCCGTAATTTAACATAGTATACCAAACAAATCTAAGAGAATATCCATTTCGATTGATATGCAAATGATTTGAATTCGTTTGCTGTAACGAAAGCTATTCACCTCAAAACTATTACACAAAAACGTGACTCGTTTTCTGATTTGGCACCCTTACTGAAAGAGGACTACATGGATATAAAAAAAAGGTTACTTGAGAAGTGAGTGTTAAGAGCTCAGGAAAGAGAAGTCATATTTACTACTCTGTTTTCGAAAGCAGATTGTAAATTTAATTTGCCAGATTCAAATGTGAATCTGAATTCAGAAATGAAGTTCATATCCATAACTTCCGTATTCGGACACTTAACAGTGTCATTTGAATACTCAAGATTCTGGTAGTTATAAAGATTAGAAAGGTTCTAAGTCTTTTGGAGATTAGAAAGATTCCATGAATTCTAAAAAAATCTTTTTTTAAAATCTTTTTCTAAAGGTTTCAATGATTCCATTAAAGATTCCAAGGATTCTAAAATTCTGAAGAATCTAAGGATGGAAAATATTTCATATGCTCGAGGATTCTAAAGATTTTAGAGATTCTAATGAGTCTAATAGATACCAAAGATTCGAACGATTTTAAATATTTTAACGATTCTAGAGATTCCTAAAATTCTCAAGATTCTAAGAATTTCGACCAAAATCTAAAGTGTCTGAAGATTCTGAAGATTCTGATGATTCCGAAGATTATAGAGGTTCTAAATATTCTATACATTCCATAGATTCTAGAAATTCAGAAGATCCTAAAAAGATCTAAAGATTCTTGAAATTTTAAAAATTCTGAAAACAATTCTAAAGATTCTAAGTATTCCATAGGTTTTATAAAATCCAAAGATTCTAAACGTTCTGAAGATTTTAGAGATTCCAATGATTCTCAATATTTTAAAAATTTCGACCAAAATCTATAAATCCGAAGATTATAGAGATTCTAAACTTTCTATACATACCATAGATTCTAGAAATTCAAAATATTCTGAAAAAGATCTGAACATTTTTGAAATTTTAAAAATTCTGAGAACAATTCTATAGATTCTAAACATTCCATAGGTTTTATGAAATCCAAAGATTCTAAAGGTTTTGAAGATTCTAATAAAGATTTTAAATATTTCAAAAATTCTATCCTAGAGATAAATTAAGATTAATAATATAATAAAGATTAATAATATAATAAAGATTAATAAAGATTAAACTGATTATGAAGATTTTACAGATTATGGAGGTTAAAAAAAATATAAAGATTATAATGATTCTAAAATTTTTAATGAATCTGAAGATTCTAACGGTTCTCACGATTCTGAAGATTCTTGAAATTCTGGAAAAGATTCCGAAGATTAATTCTAATTATCCGGAGTATTGATTTTTTTTCACTCCGGATAATCGAATCCTCCGGATAATCGAGTCATAAAAAACGAATTTTCTCTCGGTAAACGTAATATAATTATGATTTGCACTTATTCATTAAACAGTTTTATTGACCCGTTTGTATGTTTAAGGGTTGTGAAAACAATATATATGGTGCCATACGGTGGCTGTCATTTTGGATTTGCATAAATAACTGCGTTCTACTAGCCAAGCCCTTTAATTTATAACCATATTGATTATTATTCAAATTATTCAAAATTTCCGATATAAAAATAAGAAAAATCAAAAATAAAATATTCCGGATAATCGAATCCCGGATAATTGAGTCTCCGGATAATCGAGTCCGACTTGTATTCTAAAGATTCTGAAAATTCTAAAGATTCAAAAGATTCCAATTCTACTGTTCCTTGAAATTCTAAAGGTTCTAAAGATTCTGAAGATTCCCAAATATTCTAAAGATTCTAAACATTCTGGAGATTCCGAAAATTCTAACGGTTCTGAAGATTATTAATACTAATGATTCTGAAGATTCTGGAGATTCCAAAGATTCTAAAGATTCTAGATATTTTAAGGCTTATAGAGATTCTACGAATCTCAAGAAATATAATGATTCTAAATTATAAAAATTCCAAACATTCTAAAGATCCTAAAGTTTCTCAAGATTCTGACTTTAAATATTCGAAATTCAGATCCTACTTTTCAGTAGAAAAATCATCAATTCTCTGAAAAGTCAGTAGATAATAAAGGTTATAAAAATTATATAGATTATAAAATAATAAAAAAATTAAAGAATTCCAAAGATTTGAATGATTCTGAAGATTTTAAGGTTTTTAACGGTTCGATTTCAAAGATTCCAAAGATTCTACAAATTCTGAAGATAGATTTCATAGATTTCGAAGAATCTATTGATTCAGAAAATTTCGGAGATTCTATAGATTCCAGAAATTCTAAAAATTCTGAAAAAGATTCCGAATAGTTTTGAAATTCTAAAGATTCTGAGAAATATTTCAATAGATTGTAAATATTCTGAAGATTAAAAAAAATCGAAAGATTCTGAATATTTAAAATATTCCGAAGATTCTACAGATTCTACAGATCCTTCAAATGCTATTCTGTATTGTTACGAGTCCAAAAATGCTAAAGATTATAAAGAGTCTACAAAAAATAATCTAAAGAATCTGAAGATTCTAATGATTCTAAATATGATAAAGATTATAAAGATTCTGAATATTCTAAAGATATCAAAAATTCTATAGCTTCTAAAGATTCTAACGAATTCTTCGAAGATGCAGAAGTTCCCAGAAATATTCTAATGGTTCTGAAGATTCTAAAGATTCTAAAAATTTTGAAAAATTTTCTAACGATTCCAAGAAATATTTTAACGGTTCTGAAGACTCTAAAGATTCTGAAAAATATAAATATAATATATATAATGACTTACAATCAAATCTCAGACACGAACTCTAGCGATTTGAATAGGGTTTCAAAATTCAGTTTTTTTATTTCATTCATTTCATATTATTTTTTATTTGCAATTCTTCTGGATTGGTTTACAGATTTCGAGCAGCATATAACATATCAGTAATCGAGATTTCGGTTTCCAGATGCTGTGCCAAATTCCTGTTTCGAGATAGGGATTTTGAATTCCGATTTTATATGTAATTCTGCGAACTTGGATCTATCTGACGTATATGTATATGAAGTATATTCCATTTTTTAAATTTATTTCAGAAAATTGAGAAACAGCTTATATATTTTATATATCAGATTCGAAATCCAGGCTCCATTTTTTCAATTGAAGAATTATGAATTCTTAGATCCACAACCCATTTTACTGTTTCTGATTCCGAATACAGGACCATAGTTCAAAAATGAAATTCATATCCAGATCCACAATGCATGCTTCAAATAAATACATTTCGGAATGAAAGAAATGGAATGGCTACTCTACCGCTAGCTGCAGGTTTAATACTCTTCGAATACAACTGTGCAATCAGAATGCTGATTTACTTAGAAATTCTAAAGATTCTGAATAATATTCCGAAGATTCTAAAAATTCAAGAGATTCGAAGATTCTTCGAATGCTGTTCTACATTGTTGCGATCCAAACATTCTAAAGATTCTAAAGAGTCTCTAAAGAAAATAAAGATCCTTAGACTCTGTAGACTCTGAACATTTTTATGGTTCTAAATATAATAAAGATTTTTAAGATTCTGCAGATTCCAAAGATTCTAGAAATTCTAAAGATTATAAAGGCTCTACATATCCTAATTATCTAATGATTCTAAATTATAAAGATTCCAAAGATTCTAAATATGCTGGAAGAAGATTATAAAAAAAATTAAAGATGCTAAAGATTCCATTCTATGCATTCAAAATGCTTATTTACAGCAAGAAACGACTGTAACACGGATAAAAGATCGGTATACTGCCTGGGTAATTAATTCAGCCTATTTTTGATATGAAATTTTTTTTCCAGATTCTAGTATGCTGTCTAATGCAACATTCTCTGTTCGTTCAATAGTTGTACTCGGAAAAAACCTCGATAACTATCATTTCAGTGAGAAAAACACATCCATTTCCCGAATACCATAATTCTCACCGTAATAGGCTCCACTGAAAAAGGGATTTCAGTAATTTGTAAACAGATCGCAACACAGAAAAGCAACAGCAAACAAGTCCATAATTCTTACCATTTTGAATAGAAACGGTTATTGCCGAGCGCGAAAACCCATCTCCACAGCCTTTGACCCCGCTTTCGTCGTCGTCAAGGCCACCCACAAAACGACCTCAAAATGATACATGATACATTCTCAGACTCCAGGGAATAGCGGATGTTCCGACAGCGAAATAAAACACCAGCACCGCACGTGTAATGGTTTCGATACTGGCGGTTACAATATATATGTACCATGTTGTCTAGGGCAGATCCTTGAGAGAGCTGTTCTGTGGGGGGAACTTTAGCAAAAGTTGCCGAAACCGCAACTTTTTCGGTCCTTGTTCTGTGATGGTTTGTTCCTCCGAGAGAGAGGGAGCTTCCCCACCAACACCAACATGCAAGTGTGCGGCGATGCAAAAACTCGAAAATGGCTAGATTTATTACGAAAAATCAAATGATTAATGATCGTGTTGGTGGAAGCAGCGCTAGTAGCTAAAAAGATTCCGCTTGGCCCCCCACTCGGGGCATCACTCTGGTCTCTGTTCTTCTAGGATTAGGTGTCTGCTGTGTGTGTGCGCGCTTCGAAGGGGGGAAGCACTAGACTGTTGCACTAGCCTTGCCCCCTTCCCCTCCTCCTTGCCGTGACGTGGCTTCCGCCGTCACTTCGCGGTGGCGATGAATGGGAAAAGTGAAAAGCAATAGTTCCGCCACCACCAGCTGGAGCTGGAAAGAAGGTTGTTCCGAGCAGTCTGGTGGTGGCGGCGTTTGCGTTTCCGAATGGCTGCCGCTGCTGCCGGGCTGTGTGTTAATGGCCGCTTAATTACACTTCATGGTATATATAAATGTGGTGATTCTGGTGTTCTTGGTTTGGTGGTGCTCTCTACTACTTGCCGGAAGATTGATGTCCACGAAAAAAGCGCTGATTGGGGCGATTCAATCAGCGAATGAAATTATTATTAAGAATTCAGATTCAAATTCAGATTCTATATTCAGATTTTAGAAGAATCCTAAGAAAGATTCAACAGATTTAGTATTTAGACTCAGTTTTAAAGCTCAAATCCAGATTGAAATTCCGATTCCGATTGCAGGTTTAAATTCAAGCTCCAAATTCACACAAAAACACAACAAATCTCAAATTTTCTGATTCAAGATTTAAACTGAGATTCCGATTGCGATTTCATGACTAAAATTACTGATCACGATTCCAGATTCAGATTCAGATTCTATATTGAGATTTCTGATCGAGATTCCAGGTTCATTTAACAGATTTCAGATTCAGATTCAGATTAAGACTCCAGATTCAAGATTCCGTACTCAGATGTCGTTTTCGGAATTCAGAATCATATTAAGATCAAGGATGGAAAACAAGGGAGCATGATGTGATTTACGATTAATCGCAAACTGCACAGATCGCAATCTGTGCAAACTGCGACTAACTATTAATCCTCACCCATCATAACCAAATGATTTTCACTTGGTAACTCTGAGTTGACCAAAGCATTGCTAGACTGAAACTAGTTCGAATAATTGAGTTACTCTCCTTCCTCGTTTTGTTTTCAACTCGTAACAAGAATTTGCTCCATGGGAATGAGTGTCTCTATGACGTACGTGTTACGATTCTCGCTCTCTCGTCCGGGCGTTCAATTTTCCTTTCCGAGTGCGTTTACTTCTATGAAACTGGGTAAAATAAAAAAAATGCGCTACAGCAGATAGGACGACTTTAATGTTTAATGTTTCACAGAGGATTTCTCAGATGGTGTTTAAATTAATCTACAAGAGACTACAAACAATAATCCCCCTCAAATCACTAATTTTATGAGTTCATGTAAATGCGTTATTGGCCAAGGCTATTACGACATCGAACACGTGGTCTTGCGAGATATATTTTTCCGCCAGCCTAAATACAGACCTCTTTTTTCGGGCCCGAGTAAACTGGTGGCTAGAAAAGACCTTGATTACCTTGAATTAATCAAAAAACATAAATTAGCGCAAATATGTCAACATGTGTTTTTTTGTGTAAGCACGTAAATATTTGCTCATAAAATTTTTGGATTGTGGAACTCTACATAATTTGTATGCAGATAGACTATCCACAGTTTGTGGGGGGGAATACTCATACAACTCAAATGGATAATGATTCTCTGCTATCACAAAGCTTAGAAATTTTTTGACGTTTTGTTTTACTATTGATTCATTCAAAAAAAAAGCTTTATTTTTCAATGTTTTCTTATCCTGAGACTGGGTCACCATATTGCACTGCTACTAAAACCGTAGGCTAACTTCAAGGATATTTTTTATTCATTTTCGGCGAATAATCAATAGAGTTCCGTGTTATGAAACATCAGAATAATAGCAAAAACAATATTACGATCATAAGGTGTTGGACAGGTTATTCCAGACGACATTGGAATATATTCCATCTGATCATCTTTAGAAAGGTTAATGACCTTCAAAGGATGAATTTATCTTGGGCACATTGAATTGATGTTCATGACTTCCAGTTTATCAGCTCTGATAATAATTGTGTGGTCCTCACAAAGCGTATATTCTAATGCCGTCAGTTCACTGAAATTCTTCGCATACCGTTTGATGATAAGGTAGGATGTTGATAATCATTTGCTGCGATACCTATTGTTCCAACAGTATTCATTCGACAAAATGAAGACTGAATACCTGAAATTAAACAGATTTAACCATGCCAAATCTGCGGTCAAAGCAATATGTACACTTGAGAGATGCAACAAGTTTGAAGGGATATAAAAAAACATTAGTCGTTCGATAAATCTACTGGCAGATATGTCGGAAGTCCACGATATATGAATAAAATACGTCCATACTAATTCATTACATTTATTCGCAACGAAGAACGTAACCACACAGAATTGAATTAATCAAATATGTGATCCGTTTTATCTACAAAATAAAAAAGGGTCTGAAATTCAATCGAATCCGAAAGGTGTTTCGTGAAGTCACTAATTGGATTACTATTGGAAAAATTATTTGGAGAGAACTGTGAATGTTCAGAATTATTGGTATTTAAAAAACGATTTTGGGCGGGATGAGATTCGCCCAAATCTGCTGGTAATAAAATTAATCAATTGCATCCATTACCCGTCTGCTGTTCATCGGGCGGGAGACGACAGCAAAATAAAATCGACACGAGACTGAGTCAGCGACTCACTGCGGACAATGCAATAGAGAATTAAAAATCCCTCGACGAGTGTCGTAAGATTTCAGTTGATCGTCTCTTGTTACACTTTCCGATCAAGAACTCATCATCTGCTCTATGGAATGGGATTAACCATTTGTGGCTTGCACTCACGATAAAACTTGAGTAGTAGAAGTAATGCTTCGAGAGTGCAAGCAGTGGGGATTCCGCTTTCATATTGCTTTTTTGAGATCTTGGTAGCTCACCGTTCCAAGTTTTCTCTCTGTGTACATATGAAGAATAAAAGAGCATCGCCTGCTGGGGGTGATTTAAAAATATCCGACTAGAGGGATATACTTATTCATTGATCGTTGAATGTGATTTTTTACCATCCCTGATTAAGATACAGCAGATTCAGTATTTAGATTCAAAATCCAAACTGAAACTAAGATTAAGATTCTGATTGCGAGGCCAGCTTCACATTTAAAATTCATATCACTGACTCGGATTCAAGACTCAGATTCAGATTTGAGATTGAAGATTGAAATTCAGATCTTCGATTCTGATCCCAGTTTTCGATTCTGAACCCTGATTCCTCATTCCGGATTCGAACATAGACTGGGATTCAACATATGGATTGAGAATCCTATTTAGATTCTATTTCCAGGTTACGATTTCCAAATGCTGAGAACGGCATTTAACAGATTTCATACTCGAACTCCACATTTTTCGAAATTTTTCGAAAACGGAACATTTTATTCAGATTCCCATTTCAAAATACACATTCAGTTTCATGATTTGATTTTCAGTTTTAGATTCAGATTTAAGACAATTCCAGAATATGATTTCGGATACAAATTCGAGATTGAGATGTTATCGCCGATGTTCATTTTGGAACGGTTTTAGATTTTAGATTCAAACTGCACAACCATTTTTAATTTGATGATTCTAGTTGCAGCTTGATTCCAGATTGATTCAGATCCGGTTTCAAATTTAAAATCCGAAAGCAATTTCAGATTTCGGATAGGAAATGTTTTGTACCGATCGCATATTCAGATTTTAGATGCCAGATTCAAATTTCACATTACCGAGTCCATTTATTTTTGATCCCAGATTCTCGCTTCAGATGTCAGATTCAGATTTCCAAATCCAGATTCCACATACGAACGTTTTTTATTTCGATTCGTCCTTTCGGATTACAGAATCCACACTCAAGCTGCAGCTTTTCGAGTTCGATCATGGTTTCTAATTCCAACTCCCGACTTAGATTATAAGTTCAGATTGCGCTTTCTTTTCAAATCCGATTCCAGTGATTGTGTGAGTTTCGTTGAAGCTCTGATTTCGAATAAAATGTCAGATTCTGAATCCAATTTCGGATTCCAAGTACTAAATCTCCCATAAATAACAGAAAACCCGTATTGAGATTTAAAGTTCGTGTGATTTGTGTTTTACAGACTCTAATTGTCTACTTCAGATTCGTGATTCATTCTGTATTTTGAATCCAATCTTCAAATCCATATTTCATTACCGGATTATAATCATAATCCGATTTCAGATTTAGATTACAGATTTGAATTGTGGTTCTGTTTCTGATTTAGAAATCAGAAGCTGGTCGATTTCAGATATAAGATCAGATTCTCAGAGTTTTAGATTATAGATTCCAGATTCTGGATTACCGAAACTGATTTCGAGTCTGATTCACATATTAGATTCAAATTCTACAGTAAAATATCAGTTCGATTCCAGTTCAAGATTGCGGATTCGTATTCCGTATTCATATTCCTCATTTGGTTTGCATTGAAACTCCGGTGAAATTTTAGAACATTCTAGAGCTTCAGATTCCAGTTTCAGGTTTACAAATTCAGATTCCAGATACGTAGTTTTTGATTTCGATCGGATCCTTTACATTTCTTTACTCATGTCCAAAATTTTCGAGTACGATACGAATTGAATTTCGGATCCCAATTTCGATAACTACTAGATTCTACATCCAGATCACGATTCATTTTCAAATCCGGTACGGATTTTCCAATGCCTAATCCCGCTTCAAATTATACATTCGTGTTCTTAAATGGAACAACGGTTTCAGATTCAGAATTCAGATAATTTCAAAATATTAAAAAGCGAACTCGAGATTCAGATCACACTTTTTATCTCCATTTTTGTCGCGAAACTTCAGTTTTTAAATTCATGTTGGATTCGGAATCCGAACTTCAAATCGTTATTTTGTTTCCAAAGTCTCATTGCAGTGCGATACCAGAATTCAGAGATTCAGAATAACTATGTGGACTGTGACTCTGTATCTGATTTGAGATTCGAATACCAAAACCGAAAAAAAAAATGTTCAGACAAGAATTTTCATACCGATCTCTGATTCAGATTATAATTCCAAATTACCGAGGCCGACATAGTTTTTAGTATTGTAGATTCACTTTGGATTAAGAATTTCAACTCGAAATCCATATAATATTTCCGGATCAGAATCAGAATCAGATTCCGGTTTATGATTGTGACTCTGTTTATAATCTCAGATTCGAGTTCCAAAATCAATTTTGATTCTAATTCAAAGTTTAAATTCCACATCTAGATTGCACGGATCGGTTCAGAGATTTAGACGCCAGATTTCTGATCCCCAAGGCTAGACATGAATCCGAATTATCAGATTCAGATCTAAGTATGCAGATGACTTCCCTGGAATGATACGTGTGCGTTTCATGTTGGAATTTTCTTAATTGCCTACAAACATAAACTAGGAGTTAAGTCTATAAAGAAAATAACGATCCACTGTATCTACATATTAATTAAATTTACAGCTACTTAATTAATTAATTAAAATACAGTTTCTGCAAGAACCATAAACACCAAATTTGAACTGGATCATACGAATACCTTCATCAGCTCCATCTGCCCAAAGTCAATAATTTATTTCAATTCAATTAAATTCCGATATCCATCGTATCTGATGGTTTACCGTCATCAGAAAACTTTTCAAAGATTCAAAGATCTATGTTTTTTTCAATATGGGCATCAGATCTAAATCACGAATTGCAAATGACTGTTACGGATGCAAAATCTATATTCAGATTCCACATTCCGATGTAATATTTCAATTCCTGTGTATAGATTCCTTATTCTACAATCAAAATTGAGATTTTAGCTTCACATTCCAAGAATCTATGGATTCCAGACCAACAGATTCAGATTCTGACTGAAAATCCTACCTTTGATACCAAATGCAGACTCGAGATTCTTTATTCACTCAGATTCCAATCAAATGTTGTAAATTCACATTAACAGTTTAAAATCTCAGTCTTCGATTAGATCTACATTTTCGACTCAAATTACAAATTCCTAAAGAACTTTCACCTTCCTAAAGGACCAGTGTTCACCTTCACAAACATAAGCATAATTTCTTTTCAGTTTCAATTGTGGGGTTCCTGGTTCCTTGGCCAGATTTCAGCCTTGATCGTATTCCAAATTTCATGTTCAAAGTACTGGCAACGACCATGAAAGCTACACTGAAGGGTTCAATAAGTAAACTAAACAAAATTATTCAGATTCGATAGCCAGGGTCGTTATATCCATCAAGACATACCCTAGATATTTATGGGAATTGAACAACTTCCAGAAATGCAAACAACTGTCATCCAAAAAAATAAGTGGCCCACCAACATTTATTAACCAACTCTCGGCCGCGCGCTCGTGTGTCTCTTATTACAATTCAAGTCTTGTTCCTTATCGCGTTACCCTTTGCGGATAACAAAAACTCTCGGCCATAAATAGCCGCTGGTTCCAAGTTCCAGCCTCGTTCAACAACGAAAACTTCTCGAATCAGCAAGAGTATTCCACAAATAGTAACGCGTAGAACCGCGTCACCCTCTCCCACATCCGAACCAACAAAAAGTGACTATCGACAGAACAATCGAAACCATTCACACAACCGCTGATGACGAATGCGAGTCATGGTTTCAATCCAAACATTTCCCCGCCACAGGCGCCCTCCGCCCGGGAGTCAATTCTTCTGGAAGACCGGACCATACCATACCCCACACAGTCTCCATCAAAAACCCGATGTTTGTTTACAATGAAGTACGTGTGTGTTTGGAGAAACCCCGCGCGGCCGAGAATCGATCTGTGACCAAACTCGTTCCCGCTTGCTTCTTGAAGAAGTTTTGTCTCGGCCGCGGCCATAAAGCCAAATAACGCAATTAGATTGATAATTTATTGACCATAGCGAACCTCAACGGCGCGTCCAAAGTGGCAACGGGGACTCAATTTGTGGGATTAGAGCATCCTGAAGTGGAAACAATTAGCTGCGAGGGGGGAGCACAATTCGGGCAATTGTCCGTCGTCGTACGTGACAATGTCTCCGTTCAAAACTTGTTGCTACAAAGTCGAGGGCCCATCCGAATCGTGATTTCGGAACGTGATAGGCGCTGGTTGGTCTGCGGATGTTTGCGGAAGCGTAGAGCTCGGGGCGTGCGGGAATGCGATTTTAAGCTTCCCGGCAGACGGAACCTCCGAGATGGACCCGTTTTGATTAGGTCGATACTGATAGGAAGGTTCGACGGAGCGCAGCAGCTGCAACGCAACGTTTGACCCCATTTCGGTTTCGCTAATCATTGACACGACACATCGATTGTAGCCGGCAGCTGCGCGGCATAAACAAACCCACATTCCGTCAGCTGTCATAATTGTGTGTTTGCACAGTGCGATGAGTTTGAAGTTGAGAATATCTAATTCTGCCAGCCATGACGATTAATGGGTAACAGAGAGTGCTTACTGAGAAGTGTTGTGTAGCGCAGTCTCGAACCGCTAATTGTTTTGCGTTCTCTCAAGCGGTGCAACAAGTCGTCTCCGGTGCAACAGTGCAGTGGGCCGACCGTGGATTAGACGCCGCGTTACCGACAGAGGGCGCCCTGTGGAAGCTGCTGCCGTTTCTGACAGAGTGTGACGTTGATCGATTGAGGCGATTTTTTTTTCGGTGGGAGTTCGCAAGGTAGTGATTAACCCCGCAACCGAACCGGGGTCTCGAGGGTGATGACTTGGACACCTTGGCGGGAGCGTGCGATTCTGAGCGTCTCTGTTAATTACGCTACCTGTTCGAACTAGGCAAATTTTGCGTTTGATCAATCGCTCGGTAGTTGCGCCGTAATGAAGCAATTTATCTAGCTGTGCCGATGTCGATTGATTCTCGGATTGACCGGTTTGTGACAAATAGGCTGATGCATATTCAAAATGGCTCACTCTGAAGTTTGAGAACCTCATGCGCATTGGCCATCAAAAAAGTGCAGTGAAAGATCTGTATATGTCGGAATGAATAATCTGCAGTATGAATCTGAAACCTGAATCTGAATCTGATCAAATATTGAATCTGAATTTCGATGTGGAATGTGAATAATCTGAATCTTAGTACAATGTTGAAATCGGCCCGCAAAACTTTGGAAACGAAATATGGATTTGTAGTTTGGATTCTCAATCCAAAGTGAATCTACAATCCTAAAACCAATACCTGGAATCAACAAAATCGGTCTCGATGATATGGACTTTTAATCTGAGATCGGTATGAGAATTCGTGTCTGAACATTGAATTGGTATTGGTTTTGGAATTCGAATCTCAAATAAAATACAGAGTCACGATCCAAATAGTACTTCTGAATCTGGTATCGCGCTGCAATAAGATTCTGGAAACAAAATATGGATTTGAAGTTCGGATTCCGAATCCAAAATGAATTTAAAAACTGAAGTTTCGCGACAAAAATGGAGCTAAAAAATGTGATTTGAATCTCGAGTTCGCATTGTAATATTTTGAAATTATCTGAATTCTGAATCTGAAACCGTTGTTCCAATTAAGAACACGAATGTATAACTTGAAGCGGAATTAGGCATTAGAAAATCCGTACCGGATTTGAAAATGAATCGCAATCTGGATGTAGAATCTAGTAGTTATCGAAATTGGGATCCGAAATTCGATTCGTATCGTACTCGAAAATTTTGGACATGAGTAAAGAAATGTAAAGGATCCGATCGAAATCAAAAACTACGTATCTGGAATCTGAATTTGTAAACCTGAAACTGGAATCTGAAGCTCTAGAATGTTCTAAAATTTCACCGGAGTTTCAATGCAAACCAAATGAGGAATATGAATACGGAATACGAATCCACAATCTTGAACTGGAATCGAACTGATATTTTACTGTAGAATTTGAATCTAATATGTGAATCAGACTCGAAATCAGTTTCGGTAATCCAGAATCTGGAATCTGTAATCTAAAACTCTGAGAATCTGATCTTATATCTGAAATCGACCAGCTTCTGATTTCTAAATCAGAAACAGAACCACAATTCAAATCTGTAATCTAAATCTGAAATCGGATTATGATTATAATCCGGTAATGAAATATGGATTTGAAGATTGGATTCAAAATACAGAATGAATCACGAATCTGAAGTAGACAATTAGAGTCTCTAAATCACAAATCACACGAACTTTAAATCTTAATACGGGTTTTCTGTTATTTATGGGAGATTTAGTACTTGGAATCCGAAATTGGATTCAGAATCTGACATTTTATTTCGAAATCAGAGCTTCAATATGAATGTGTAAAGTCACAATCTGGAATCGGGTTTGGAAAAGAAGCGCAATCTGAATTTATAATGTGTGTCTGAAGTTGGAATTCGAAATCGTGGTCGAACACGACAATCTGTAATTTGAGTGTGGATTCTGTAATCTGAAAGGACGAATCGAAATAAAAACATTCGAATCTGGAATCTGGATTTGGAAAATTGATTCGGGCACCTGAATTGGGGATTTGAATCGGGAAACTGATTCTAGCATCTGGGATCGAAAAAGGGATTCGGTAATTTGAAATTTGAATCTGGCATCTACAATCTGAATCTGGGATCGGTACAAAACATTTCTTATCTGAAAACCGGGATTGATATCGGATTTAAAATTTGTATCTGATATCAGAGTCCCGATCCAGATTCGGAATCAGAAACTTGGTTTGAATCTGGAATCCCACTACAACTGGAATCAGAAAACGAAATATGGCTTTGTAGTTCGAATTCTCAATCCAGGAGGTCATCTGAAATCTAAATCCGTTTCAAAAATGAATATCGGAAATAGTATCTCAATCTCGAATTTGTATCCAAAATCATAATCCGAGGATCGTCTTAAATCTGAATCTAAAACTGGAAATCCAATCAAGAATCTGAACGTGTAATTTAAAATGGGAATCAGAATAAAATATTCTGATTTCGAAATCCGAAATTGGAATCAAATCTGAGATTTAGAATGCGAATCGCATTCCGGATTCTTAATCTGGAATCAAATTTGAAAATAAATTCTGGATGTAAATTCTGAGTCTGAGTCTAAAACAGAGATCGAACTCAACGATGTGGAGTTCGAGTGTGAACTCTTTAAAATGCCGTTCTCAGCATTGGGAAATCGGTACCTGGAAATAGAATCTGAATAGGATTCTCGATCCAAATATTGAATCCCAGTCTATGTTTGAATCTGGAGTCAGGAATCGGGGCTTAGAACTGAAAACTAGAATCAGAATCGAAGATCTATATTTTGAAACCTCAATCTTCAATCTCAAATCTGAATCTGAATCTTGGATCCGAGTAAGTGATATGAATTTGGAATTTGTAACTGACCTCGCAATCGGACTTTGGATTCTGAATCTCAATACAGAATCTGCCGTATCTTAATATGATTCTGAAATCTGAAAACCACATCTGAGTACGGAATCTTGAATCTGGAGTCTTAATCTGAATCTGAAATCTGTAAACTGAACCTGTAATCTTGATCTGGAAGCTTAATCTAGAATTCTAATCTGGAATCTGAATCTAGAATCTGAATCTGGAATCTGGATCAGTAATTTTAGTCACGAAATCGCCATCGGAATCTCAATCTTAATCTTGAATCAGAAAATGAGATTTGTTGTATTTTTGTGTGAATCTGTAGCTAGAATTTGAACCTGCAATTGGAATCGGAATTTCAATCTGGATTTGAGCTTGAAATCTAAATCTAAATACTAAATTTTTTGAAATTTCATAAAAATCTAGAACCTGAACCTAGAATCCCTCGCCGAATTTTCAATCTGTATCTGAATCAGAAATCAAAAGCTGAAAGCTGAACTTAAAAACTTAAAAGCTGAAATCAAAAACTGAACTTAGAATTGGGTTTGGAATTTGAAATCTAGAGTTAGAATTTTGAATTTCCATCGGATTACTTAACTAAATCTGCAATCTGACTCTGGAATCTGGAATCTGAAATCTTGAATATGTTATCCTAGAATCCAAATCTGGAATCCGGAATTCTAATCTGAAATTGCAATTTAAATCTAGAATCTTAATAATTGGACAGTGAAGATACAAACCTGCAAATCTGATTCTGGAATCTGAATCTGATATTTCGTACCAATCACAGTGATATAAAATCAAGTCTTCTTATCTACATTTGATACTTTGATTCCGAAACTACATATGGAATCGTAAGAAGGCGTACAATTCTCAGAATTTGAATTTGAAATCTGAATTTTCAATCTGAATCTGAATCTGATTGTAACTTTGGTTTCATAATCCGAATACTAAATCTGTTCAACCTCAATTTGAATCTGGAATCTGTGTCTGAAACCGGAACCTGAATGGATATGAATTTGGAATCTAAATTTGGTGCTAGATACTAGATTTTGAATTTAATGTGTCGTTCCTGGAATCTGCCATTGAGAGTCATGAATTGGATTCGGAAATCTGAATGAATTTGGTTCCGGCATCTTGACTTGTGAATCTAGAATCTTAATTCAGAATCTGATTCTGGAACAGAGATCCGAATCTCAATCTGGAATTGAAACACTGAATTTTGCATCTGAAATTCAAATCAGAATTGGGATCGAAATCGGACTTGGTGATCTATTGTTTGAATTTTAGATTGTAATTGGAATGCGAAAGTTTGAACACACAAAACTGTAAAAGTGAATCTTGCATCTGGAGCTAGAATCTGATGTTTTGTACCTGGAATAGTGTTCCAAAATCAATATTTCTAAGCTGTATGGAACCTGAAGTATATTTTCGGAATCTTTCCCTGAGGTGGGAATTCTCAATCTGAGATCACAATCAGGATTCTGGATCTGGAATTTGATGACTTGAGATAATCTGATGATGTGATAATCTGCAACCCGTAATCTGAAATCTCAATTCATAGTCTGCATTTGGAACTGACAACCTTTAGTTGAGCATGAAAGTAAAAGTATGAACATAATTTCTGGATCCGGAATTGGAATCTGAAATCAAATATCAAATCTGATGTTTGTATCAGTCTGGAATCTGAAACTGAATTTCGATTTTGAAGTTGAATTTCGAATCTGGACTCATAATTTGAAACATGATTTTGGAATTGTTTCTGGAATAGAAACCTGAATTTGGTGCCCGCATCTGGAATTAAATCACATTCTGAATTCTACATTTAAACCTTCAATCAAAATTTTGATCTCACTCTACAAAATTTAAAATGTGTGACTCTAGAATCTGAATCTTATATTTCGTACCTCAATCCTGAATATTAAATTAAGGTTTCTTCACTATATTTGGCTGCATGTTCCATGTTGGTATGTGTTCTAGATGTGGAATTTGGAATCCCAATCTGGAATGCAGAGAAAAACAAAAAAAAATTGAAGTGGGATTTTAAGTTTATCATACTTATTCTGAGTTCAGAGCCTAAATTTGTAATCGGAATATAATACAGGTCGGACTCGATTATATGTGATTCGATTATATACAATTTTGGACTCCATTATATACAGTTTGGATTTTTTTTTTTATTTTACAAAATGGCTTATTTCAAGAAGAAATATAACCTTTCAACGTTAAGGTGAAGTTGAAGTGGCTCTTACATATACAGTGGGGTAAAAATCGTGATTTTTGAAGGTTCTGCTTGAATTTTCATCAGGAATTGTTTATATCGATATTGCAGCCAAATTAAGACAGATAGAAGTTGTGCGTCAAAGAACAAATTGTAGAGCGGTTAAAGAACTTCAATTTAATTGATAGAAACAATCTAGTTGAATATAAATTTTTAGGATAAAATTAATAATAACACAATAGAAATTATTAACTTTTAAGTTTTTCACTTCTAAAATGTTATTAAAAGCCCCTAATTTAGTTGTTCCCCTACTATATCCTGTACTAAACTTTCTCATCTTTCAAATGAAAGCATCCTTTTATATTTTCAAAAAACGAAAAATACATGCAAAAAAGACGATTAAAAAACTTTTTCCTTTGACTCTGTTATATACAGGATTCGATTTTATACAGTGAAAAGAAATCAGAAACTGTACATAATCGAGTCCGCACTGTATCTGTGTCTGGAAACTATCAATATGAGCAGTCAAATCAACCCGGTAAATTCTGACTTGGAATTTGAGAACGAGAATCTGCAATACATAATCTCTGAAATCTTAATTCATGATTAATTCATCACCTTGCAAGTCCGCAGTAGGATATCAAATATGAAGTTTGAACATAATGTCGTGCATAGCTAATCATAGTTTAGAATGCACACCGAATATTGTCAAATTATTCTGTTATTTTTGTGACGTGGGACTACGTCTAACTTTTCCATATAGGGGTCTTTTTCAAAGTTTCGTGAGGAAAAAGTGAAAGATTTTGAACGTTAATATCTCTTCAATTAATGGATGGATTTTGACTCCGAATACAAAAATTGAGAGAAAAGATCGCCACGTATGTTTTTGTTCGCGACATATATAGTGGGAATAGTAAAACAAGTGAACAATGTAACGATGAAAGAGGCCGATTTTACCCGTACATGCTTTCTAATACAACAAGCATCATTTCTCCATCCCATTGCATTCGAGAGTAAGCTAGTTTACATGGCATAGCTTCTGGGAATGTAGTTGCTATGCCCATTTTCGCGCCGCTCCCGACCAGCATTATGAATGTTAAGAGTTTGAGTGGCGCGAAAATGGGCATAACAACAACATTCTCAAATACACTCTCAACGTCAACACATCAAACTGGTCGGGGTGTGACTGAATGTTGTATCTTCCGCCCCCCTTCTCTTCGATATGCATCGCGCTTCGATGCAACATGATTCTCTGAGCGGCGCGAAAATGGGCATAGCAACTACATTCCCATGTAGTGATGTGAATAATATATTAAATCTCGAAATAGGTTTATCAGGGATTCTAGTTTTGGCTGTGAATCATTCACAAGCGCAAATGCAGCGCTCGTTAGAACGGATATTTGTCATCAAGTTCTGAACTGTCTAGTTTCTCCCGGTTCCCGGAGACCCGGTTTTTATCCTAGCATTCGAAAAGCTACGTTGAACAATACATCGCTTCGACACAGTTCACAAAGTTAGAGAGTCTTGCGGCAAGACTCCAGAAAAAGTGTTCATGTAAACATACGCTTAACAACCGAGATATGGCTCCCCACCGTTTAACCCTTTCGGTCAAACAGTTCTAATTTTGGACGCCGTAAAATTCCATCACTCGCGCTGCGCGAAGGGAACAATAACGATGAGCCATTCCCGGGGTTTGTTTACATTGCAATATCTTATCGAGAGCCGAGTGCGCTAGCCCTTATCAGCTGTTACGAAAATATTTGCTGACCCGGCACGCGAGACACACCTCTCTTCAAGGCAGACGGTGGCGGTTTCCTGCGGCTCACCTGGGGCTAATCGATAGTCGAAGGCGAAATTTGAATGAATAATTGATTGTCGCTGCTGTCACTCAATCACATATGCCGAGCCTGATATGATCCATTAATCAATGTTCTGTTTTTCGCTTTCATTTTTTTTTCTCTTTCTAGGGCGACATCCGGCGCCAATGGAATTTTCTCCCGCCGGCTGGATTTCTCCTCGTTCAACATGCTGCCCCGGCAACGGGTAAACTCCTACTCAATCAAGGTAAGTTAGCTCGGAGATTGGACCGAAACAAAACGGGGCACTTACTACCGGGATTGTTTTTGTCGGATCTCGGATTGCTGTCTACCGCCGCAGAATCTAGGTCGCGGAATTGTATTACCCTGCACAACAGCCCAACTAACCCGACAAGGGAGAAAGAGTTCGCTCACTTCTATCGGGCGAAGGTATCCAATTTCGCAACCGTCGGCGGCAACTTCGTGTCGCTTTTACGCTTGACGTGAGCTGTTCAGGACGATTGAATCTGGCTTGACAGATGTCCGGTTAAGGGAGATAGGTTTGGACGGGGATGGGAGGAGGGACATCTTCGCTTCATCAGCTCTTACACGCCTACGAGTAAAATCCGTACCGCATGATTACTACCAATACTACCACTGCTACTTGTAGTTCTATAAATACTCCCTAGAAGTGAGTAAGCGGAGGGGTAGTTTAGTTTAGTTGCCCTGACCAACCCCAACGGGGAAACTGTTAGGCTCGTTCCTTCCTCCCGTCCAGAACCGCACTTACTCCGACTACTACTTCCAGTAGTGGTTCGTTACTTTCAGCTTGATGTAGTTCTAGCGTGTTGTATCGCTGAGGGTGATATTTTTAGCTCTGCGGCTTGCACGAAGGGCTCTTCAAAGTGTCCCGAGCGTAACACTCGGCGACTGTCGCAACCCTTGCGATGACCCCCCGTCCCGCAAATAGTTTTATTGCAACCGCAGCATTCCTGTTCCTATAGCAGCAACAGCATTACGTCAGCACATCACGTTTCCCACATTGTTTGCCGGTTGCCTCTTTGGGATTGGTGCGCATCTTTGTGGTAGTGTTTGGCGCAACAAGTTATGGAAATATAAACATGCGATTATTAACGGCCCCATCGAGTCGCGAGTCGCCTCTCAGTAAAATGTAGCTAATTATCGATCGAGTGGCCACACCTAAACGTGTTGGTCAGCCGGCAAATTAATGCCCCGCCGGTTTGCATTGGATCCGCACGGGGGAACTCGTGATTCGAACTGTCTTTGAGTCATTCCTTCCACTTCTAAGATATTCCATTAACCATACGGAACAAAGTGTAAAATAACTTTTCTTATAACCAGACGGTTGATCCTTTCTGCTCTGCTCCTCCTCCTCTTCCTTATCGTGCAAACAGCATCACCGATTCCCAGGACAATGCCATTTGTTTGACAAAAAGAAGGAGGAAACAGAAAAAATCACCAAACAAAACTTTGGCTGCATTTTTAGTGACACCCCCCATCCTGCTAGAGAAGACCTGCGCCCGGAAAACTTTCCCAAATAGAATCACAACGGGAAGAACAGCAAGATCCTTGGCACTCCGGGCCTTCGCCGCACAGTGATTTATTAGTGTTTGATATCGAGTTTTTCGCCGTTCACTCGCCTAGACCTTTCAGGAATTCGACCGAAAGCATGCGGACAGAGAGAAAAAGGAAAGTTTTCTTCCGCCAATGGCAAAACTTTGTGGACACCCCCTCCCCCTCCCCACCTCACCTCTACAATCATCTTCCGTTCGACGATCCTTTCGTTTTCTTTTAAAATCGATAAGCAATCAATTTATTTGCTCCTTTAGCGGAAAAGTAGCAAAAGAGTTTGTTTTAAACTATTTTTTTTGTTGTTTCGTCTGAGTCCTGGCTGCTGCTGTCCCGGCCTTCGACGACACGTCACAGTCATTATCGCTTTTATTACACTTCGCCAAAACACACACACACTCGACCCAAGCCGTAAATTGAATCGTAAAAAGGGATACATCGCTCCGGGTTTCCCTATTAAATCATAAAAATTCAATTATATCCCCGTAAATGGACTAGATATCAAGACGAATCTCGCTTAATTTATTTATCGATCCCGCTTATCATAAATTTCCTCCCAAACACGCGCACATACACACATGTCGTGGGCGAAAGGACGAAAGAGTTATTCCTGCTTAGTGCCCAAAAAACCAGATAAATAATTCATCGTTCTGCCCCAATAGGGGCAGAAAGAAAAAAAACACTCGGACCAGTATTTATGCAGTTCGGTGTCGAACTCCCGTCTGAGGGGGTGAGGAAGGTAATCTGTTTCTGTAGCATATAGATTCGGCAGAGATGAGCCTCTCTCTCTCACTGGAGTTTGTGTCAAGTCGCGAAATCAATTTCAGGGTTCTTTCAGTGATGCGCGGGTTTTTTCTTTCATTGAAACAAGCTTTGACACTTCGTACAATACTCAAAACTAGGCGTTTTTTCAACGACAAATCTCTACTAGAATATTCAAATAAATTCTACCGAGCTTTGTGAAACCTGGGAAATTTTTAGAAACGTTTGATCGAAAAAAAACTACAACAAACAAAAACCAATATCCAGTTTCAAATACAAACCTTGAATGTTCGGAGAAGTTTCGATATTTGTATAAAAATGTCATTGCAATCTTCTTTACAATCCATTTTTAAATTTTATTTGATGGAACGAAAAAAAATAAATTCTAAAAAATGTGAACCAGGATCAAATATTCACAGTTTCAATTTTCATTTTCCGAACATTGTGTTTTGTTTTTTTTACGTAAATTTTTTTGCTTTTTATTACTTTTTTTCCGGCCGACTATCATCATTTAATCTTCTTGTTAATTTTTTTCGTTTCCTAATTGTCATATTCGTTTCGTTTTGTTTTTATTTCTCACTTTATTTTTTAAACTTTTTTTCATTTTTGTTCTTCTTTTAAGTATTCCTCCCGCTTTTTATTATTGTTCACATACTTTCAGATCCCTTGCTATTTTTTTTCATGTTTATTATTAACTAGCTGACCCGACGAACTTTGTCTCGCCCAAAATTAATTTTTTTCATTTGAATACTTTAAAACATCCACGTTTCATCCCAAGTGAACGTTAGTGAGTCCAATCACTGAACCCTTCCCTTTACAATTTCCTTTTACTATAAATTGTCTAGTACTTCTACAAAAATTCGCCCTTATAATATAAAATTATTTTCAGACACAGTTCTCGTTCAAGATTCTTCAAGCATTTGGAAATAACATGTTTCTCCGTTAAAGGGTGTGTCACATCAAATTGCATCACGGAAAAAACGCTGTAGAAATTTAATTTTTAGGAATTATATCTTCAGCTTTCGCTTATAATCAGATAATAGTGTATAGATCACGTTGGCCATGCTTCACTGTCAATTTTTCGTAAATTTGAAAAAAATGTCGTCGAACGAAAAAGAGCGTCGTGAATTAATCCTGTGCACTCATTTCGAGAATCCGGAGTTGTCACATCGGGACATCGGTATGATGCTGGGAATCGTCCAATCCACGGTCAGCAGAGTACTAAAACGATACTTCGAGAACCTAACCATCGACCGGAAGGTGAAGAACGGCAAAAATGGATGCTCCGTCAGTGAAAAAGATCACAAGCGCGTAGTTAAGCAGTTTAGACGTGATCCGAGAAGTTCGGTCCGGGATGTCGCCAATAAGCTGAATTTGTCAAGTTCATTCGTCCAGCGGACCAAGCAGCGGGAGGGCCTGCGTACATACAAGGTTCAGAAGGCTCCTAACCGCGACGAAAGGCAAAACATGGTGGGGAAGACGCGAGCCCGGAAGCTGTACACCGAAATGCTGTCGAAGCCGCATTGCCTGGTAATGGACGACGAAACCTACGTCAAAGCGGACTTTCGTCAGCTGTCGGGCCTGTTGTTCTTCTCCGCAGAGGACAAATTCAGCGTTCCGGAGGAGATTCGCAAGCAGGAACTATCCAAGTTTGCCAAAAAGTACATGGTGTGGCAAGCGATCTGCTCTTGCGGAAAGCGGAGCGCCCCCTTCGTGATGACCGGCACGGTAAACGGGCAGGTTTACCTTAAGGAGTGCCTACAGAAGCGCTTACTACCACTATTGAAGAAGCACGAGGGCCCGACCATCTTCTGGCCGGATCTCGCTTCGTGCCACTATTCAAACAACGTGTTGGAGTGGTACGAAGCCAACGGGGTCACCTTCGTGCCAAAGGAGATGAACCCGCCCAACGCGCCGGAGTTTCGCCCAATATCGAAATATTGGGCGATTATGAAGCAGGCCCTCCGGAAGAACCCAAAAGTTGTCAAATCGGAGGCGGACTTCAAGAGAAAATGGATTTCTGTTAAAAAAAAACTACAACCTGACGTTGTACAGAACCTTATGGACGGGATAAAGAGGAAGGTGCGAGCATACGGGCTTGGGCTCGAAGTATGAATAAAAAGAAAATGCCAAAAGTTGTTTAATAGTTTTTATTTTACTGTCTAAAATTTTCAAAAGGATCGGTCTACTGGGCAAATTTCTACAGCGTTTTTTCCGTGATGCAATTTGATGTGACATACCCTTTACATGGAATACATGTTTGATACAGAGAATATTACAAAATAAAGACAGCTCAAATCGGACCATTCCTTCCTCGGCTTTAGGGCACACATTTGGCCTTTCATTTTTGTTTATATAGATAGAAGATATAGGAATGCGATATTCCGTCTGAAAATCCTTTTCCACTTTCGAACAAAAATCAATTTCGTTAGCGCCAACATCAAATGGACTAACAACGCTTATTATGATGTAATTTTCGAACATGTGGGAATTCAATTTTCCAAATTTTCCGACCTTCCTTCAGAGTTTTCCGAAATTTTTCCGTTTTTCTCTCCACTATGTTGATCTACGGGAAGAGACGAATACTAAAAAATAAAAAAAAATTAAATCGGACCATCCCTTCTTCGGGTTTTCCGCTTACCAACAGATTTTGCCTTACATTTCTATTTATATAGATGTATTAAATTTGAAAAAAAATGTTATTACCTTTTACTCGTGTTCGTTTAACGCTCAGTCTAATTTTCATGTTTTGTTCTTCCGGTTAACCCTCTTGTTGAACTTCATGAATGCTTGTTATACTTGTTTTACTTTGCACCTAGAATTTTTGTATTGCTGTAAGAATCCATTTATTTTTCATCCTTTTTTTTGTTCAGTCGTATTAGTTCCTTTTCATGTTCAGTATTTTTGTTTTTTTTTCTGTCTCTTATTTTTCTTACAATTACACTAATTTTCAACAAACAGGCGTATCAAACACGTCTTGATTCTGTCCTGAATGGTAAATTCGAGAGGAGGTGTACCAATGCAAGTTGGAAGAAATTTCTCCAACAAACTCCCGACCTGAACAAAAATTGCTTATTATCATTATTGTAATAAACTAGAAAAATTGTCATTACCTTCTCTTCATGTTCGTTTAAAGTCCAGTCTTATTTTCATTTTCGTTCTTCCGATTATTACCCTTGCTGAACTTCATGGATGCTTGTTATACTTGTTGCACTTTTAACCTAAAATTTTCGTATTGCTCTAAGAATCCATTTATTTTTGGTTTTTTTTATTTATTTTTTTCGTTCAGTCTTACTAGTTCCTTTTTCATGCGCAGTTTTTTTCCCGTCTCTTTTTTTTTCTTCAATTACACAAACTTTTCTGAAGGAACGTTATTTTACTGGCTTCATTGTTTTCCCTAGTGCATGGTACAGATTTGCATGCCAAAAAACACGCCTTAATTCTATCTTGAATTGTAAATTCAAGGGGACGCGTGTACCAACGTAAGTTGGAAGAAATTTCTCCAACGTAAAAACTGCCGACCTGAACAAAAACTGATCGCGAAACTCCCGATGTGATTTGTTCTTACAGCTTTCGTATTATACTGGTTCGTATTTTTTCCTTGATGTTTTCCCTTAAGTACCTAATTTTCATTCTGCTCCTGTCCGTCTATCTTGCAATTTTTCTTCCAATCTCCCTTTTTTTTCATTCGTTTATTTTCTTACAAAATGCATCATATGCTTGTTTTACTTCTTACGTACAATTTTTGTTCTATCGTTACTTTTCGTATACATTCAGTTTTTTCTGGGCGTTTTTACCGCGGTTTATTACGAGGTTTTTCAGTTTGAGGTCATTTCCTATTTATCTAGTTCTTTACATCGCGGTTTAATTTTGTTTGTCTCTTTTTTTTTTGTTAAAAAATTCCATGTTTTTCGTTTTGTCGTTATTGTTAGTTTTCGTTTTTGTGTTTTGTGTAATAATATTTGTGATCTCACGGTCGGTATTATTAATTCGAATCGTTGGTCCAGTCCTCATGTTATAACCTTTGTTCAATTCTCAGTATTTTTGTTCACCTTAATTAATTTATTTTTCTTATGTCTGCTTTCAATTTTCTTCTCTCTTTCATTGTATATTGTATATTCTTCTTGTTTTTTTAGTTTTCTCTTCATCCTTATGCTGGCTTTTCAATTCAGGTATATTTTATTTTTTACATGGTCTATTATGTTCATTTTTTTCTACTGGTTTTTTTTATCCCATTTATTTATTTAAGGCTCATTAGCATTTTAGCTGTAACATAGCCGAAATTTAATCGTGTACATGTCACATGGTTATCATATCTATAATTAGCACATTACACAGTTGCCATTCGCCAGTATTCCTTCTATACCATTACATATGGTACATTCACACAGTAGCCATTTAGGCGTAAGAGTATTCTTTCTGTTCTTCCATTATCCAGTTGGACCACCGGACAGCGGAGACAGTTGTTTGATCATTGTTGAGTTATTTATAGAACAGTAGCCCGATGTGTCTTGCAGAGCAGAGCAGTTGTATGGATGAATCGATCTTATTTCGACCGTGGATCGATCTCCATCGCTGATGATTGTTGCGTGGACGTAGCTATTCTGTAACAACACAAAGATGGTCAATGAGGGCCCTGAGTTTTGAACTCACGATCGATCGCTTACTAAGCGAACGCGCAACCAATGTGGCTACGGAGACTTTTCTACTCGTTGTCGTTAACTTTTTTTTTCACAATTTGATTATTTGTTTACCTTTTTTCCTTATGTTTACATTATTACGCTACAATTTTTTTTAAATATACTTTTAAAATTTTCGTCAAGTTCGAGTTCTGTTCATTCTTCTGTTAGTCTGCTAGTTTATGTATATTGTTGTAGCGAAATTACGCATTTTTTTTCCTTTTCTTTCCTTTTTCTAATTTTATTTTTTAGTGTACATACTTTTTTCGTTTGTAATATTTCCGTTCATTTTGTTTTTCTTTTTATGTTTGGTATGTTTTCAATTCTCGATTAGCCACCGATTAATATTTTTGTTACGTTCAATATTCTGTACTTTAATATCATGTAAAGTCCTTTTTCATTCTCCTATTTCCAACTAAAATTTTTCATTTTCATATTTTTTATGTTTTTTTTTTCCTTTTAACATTCAAACATCTTATTATTCACGTATTTTTTTTGTATGTTTCTAGATTTCCTAATTTTACTTTCTCCACTCATTGATTCGACCATTCCTCAACTTTTCTAATCCAATCCAATAAAAATTTTTGTTCAAGGATCTTCTTTTTATTTCAATTTTCCTTCTACTTTTAATCGTCTTATTTTCCCTCCTAATCTAATTTTTGCTATTATGTTTTTCTTTCAAACTTTATTTCATTTTTTTTCATTCATATTCGAAAATTCGAATTTTTCTTGACTCTCGTTTTTGCATACATCAATATTTTACATTCTTCATTCAGCACCAATTCCCTCCATGTCATATCTAGCGTTATAATTATTCTGCTTTCCACTTATAAGGCATTTTTATACTTTTTTATTTATTTAATTTTGATTTCCAATCATTTTATTATTCACGTATACAATTTTTCTGTGTTTTCCTGTTATTCTTATTTTAATTTATCTCTTCATTTATTTCATTCTCCCCTCAATGGTTCCTTTTCAAATTGAAACCAAATAACTAAAGGAAACTAAACTTCTGAAACTAAGTCCTATCAATATGTTATTATCCATCATCGTTTAAATTTCAATTTTGGTCTTCTTATGATTCTCATGTTGCATTTTTTTTCTTTTTTTTATCCCATATGGTTCTTGGTTTTATCTTTTCAGTTTATCTATATTTTTCATTTTCCTACGAGTATATTTTTTTGAATTGAAAATAATTTATTATTTTATGCAATTCTATTCAGAAGAATAAAAAAATGAATTCGAAAAATTAACGAAAATTTGTTTTTTATTTACTTTTGATCTTCTATTGATTATGCGTTATTATTCACGTATACTGTAGTGGTTATTATTCTTCTTTGTACGTTCATTCGATTCATTCTTTCTTCATTGATTGTCCTAAATTTTCTGTTGGCATTCAATTCTATTATAATTTTTGTTTTGCTTTTATCCGTAGGTTTCCTTTCTACTGCACTGCTTATTAAAGAAAGAGCAGAGTGAAAGCTATACCGAGATAGGCGCCAATCTGGATTTTTCGCCAAATTGTTTTTTTTTTGTTTATTTCTATTTTTTATTTTACGTATTTATTATTTATTTTTTGTGTGATCCAATTTTCCGTGTTGTATTGCATACGTTCATTTATTTCATCCTTTCTTTAATGTTTATTCAAAATTCAAATTACATTCGATTCTATTTTCATTTTCTTAGGCTGGTGTTTTCGTTCAATACTATATAAAACCTACATTGGTTAGTTTTATTCATTTTTCTTTATCCGTTATCCTGTTCCGTGTTTCTATATATTAAATTTATTACCGGTCAATTCCAATTCGAAAAATGCAATCGTTCAATGTATTCAATTTATTATTATTATTTATCACATTTAGTCTTATGTTAGAAAACCATTTATTCGTTCATTTACCTCTACCATTTATTTGTTTATTTTATTGGTTTATTCTTCTCAATATTTGTGTTTCCATAATTCTATTATTTTATTTTTTTCGTCTTTCCGGTATTTTTTTTCGTTTGTTTGCTAAAACTCGTTCCATTTCATTCTCTTTCTGTTCAATCTTTTTTTTTTTCATTCATGCTTACTTTATCACTAATGAAAACAAAAAGGAAAATATTATGTAAAATGAAAATAAACATTAAAAAATGTATAAACATAGGAACTATCATAGGGATGAAATACCATAGAATCATGTTTGAAGCATCAAAAATGAACAAGAATTTGAAAGCATCATTGTGACGAATTTGACACCGAAACTATTTGTTCTAAGCTCTCGCATAGAATCAGTCAGTGCGTATGGAATGTTAAAGAGTTCCTGATCTGTGAAACGCCCAAATAAGAGTGTCCTCAGAAGCTCCAACAAACGAGTCAATTTAAACCATAAACCAACCATTCAGTAGCTAGCAAAGGGCTCTATTTTCAATTTCTGACAATTTATTTCCCAATTGTGCGCACCAACTTTACGAACTCACCGCATTCTTTCTAATCCAGTGCTGCCAGACGGGGTTGAACCTGCATCTTCGAATGCGCCCAGGGCATACACGAAAATCTCTTCCAAAGCCTCCACTCCACGATTGCGTTCGGTGATTCTGCGGCGGAGGAAAGACACAGTCCCAGTCAACCAAGTCGGCTTCTGCTGCTGCAAACGGCACAGTCACACGAAGTCGTCTGAGGAGGATTTAATTTCATTTTAATAAAATCACGTACGAAGGATTTTCCTTCGCGGCACGTACTCGGCGCTGTGTCTCTCCTTCCTCGCGCGCTGTGCGGAATCTTGGCTCTCGCCCCGAAGTGATATAAATTTTTAACTGTGTTTTCCTCGAACGAAAATCGAAACCCGAAAGCGACGACTACTTTATCGATATTAATATTCAATGAATATCAATGTCAAACACTTTCCTGTTCCCCGTCACTCCGTCAAAATAACACTGTTTGGGGTTGAGAGACGTCTGGGAACTTTCTCCTGCCTCTCATCTTCACGGTGGAGGTTTTTTTTTCTTGACATTTATCAGACACGGTCTCCCCGAAAGTGAAAAGTTTCAGTTCAGCGACCTTTCGCCACGGTTCAATACATCCGGAGAATGCGTAGAACAAAGCTCAGGTGTCTACTCGAGATTGGGACTTTCCTGGTGCCCTCTTACCCTCTTACCTCCCTTGGAATAACTTTGGTCGTACCTCTCGAGACGACCTACAACCAGACCAGACAGGGCAGGCAACCAGGCAGGCAGTCATTCGGATCGATCTGTTAAACAAACCGAAATTAAATTGATTGCTTGTGCTGCCCTGGCGCGAAGGACCCCCAGCGAACGGGGGGGAAAAGTTTCAATCGGAAACCATTCACTGCAGCTTTCTTGACTGTGAGTGCCATTGTCATTATCATTATTCATCCTGTCGGAGGCGGCTCTCGGAGCTCGGAGCAAGCTCGACGTCGTCTGTCCACCGAAATTCAACCGAAATCAAAACATAACCTAAAACCACAACTGGGTTGTTATGATAATGGATGACTCGTTTCGCTCGCCGAGAAGCGGTTCTTCGATTGGATTGGAGCCGCAGACAGATGGATTGATTGGAGAGGGTCATCAATCCGGGGCCTATTTGGTTGTGGGTTTTTGTCGGAACTAAAGGTAGAAGTAAGGTTACGGAGCTCGAACGCTGAATAGTGTAGTAATAAGCTTTTCCCGCAAGGTCGCGATAAGAATGAGGACAAACTTTTCACACAGACAATTGGTCATCTGTCAATCCACCTAGAAGCGCCTGTCTTGTAATTGTTGGCTAGCGAAAACTTTATTGAGTCGAAATCTATCACCTCAGACGCACCTTGTGGCGTCACATCACCATAAAACCAAACCAATCCGTCAATCTGCAACCCCACGAGCATGACTCTGTGGTTCGATATTATTTACGACCACCATGACGAGGCCAATTATCGTCGTCATCACTCAGCTGACACCCGACCGAGAGTGACAATAACCCCGAGTCAGCTGTCTCGCCGTTTGTTTATTTTTTTTTTTGGTTTTGTCCTCGCCGCCGCCGCCACCAATATTTTGATACAATAATAAAGCTATCAAAAATTTATTACAATTTAATATTTTTCCCCACCTTGCAGCCCTCACCACACTTCAGAGCGGGCGCAAAGAGACGCGAGTGACAATGACACTTGCCGGCGAAGCTTTTCGCCATATGTTTACTCTGTCACTTTTGCTGCGATATTTTATTTTATGTTTTGTTGTCGCTGTGCGCGTTTCCCACAAAAAAAATGGCAAACCGTCTGCGCCTAAATGTCTGCAATCAGCCAAGCAAACAATGTCCCGCCCACTTTTCCCACTCTCGAGGTTCCCATGGAGGTTATCAAAATACACAGAAAGAAAAAAAGTTTGGCTACAGATCCGTCAGTCGCGTCTTTGGCGACCGGGTGAGATATGAGGCCGAAGTTTATGGGCTGGCGGCGATGAGTGACGGCATTTTTGCGGGTGTCATTCCGGGATTTTGGGTGGTTTGTTGCCTGCGAAATTCAGCGTTTGGTGTTTCTTCTTGCGTCAGCATCATCATGGGGAGACCCTGAATCAGCTGTTCACGGGGGATTTCGGAGAATATTCAACAACCGTTTCGTTTATCTGCTTCTTCAAATCGAAATTTCATGATAAAGAAAGACTAATTAGCTATGCTAAACACGCCTATTAATTATACTTATTGTGACATAAGCCTATTCAAGGTGTTGAACACACACACAGAACTGTGAGCTTCCGGTCAGAATCGAGGGCTATCCGGGTGCGAAGGTGTCTATCTTAACGAGGGGATCGCTGCCCGGCCCAAATCCCCGGAACGAGCCAACAGGTCATGCGAGAAACTGCTGTCTAAAAAAAACCAAACAGAGTCATTCACTTTGCGGCGATTTACATATATTTTGTCTGCGTGTACAGAAAGTGGACACAATGGCGGCGCCACCAGTCACCACCACTGACGTGTGGAATGTCACTCGCATGCATTAGCCTGCTTTGTCGAGAGCGTTACGTAAGTTTTATTGTTGAAAGTATGTCCTCGGCGGGAAAAACCGGGAGACCGGATAGGCCACAAGTCATAACCTATGACAAGATTTTTCTTCCTTCTTGGCGTCGCAAAAACGGAGCCATTGTTTCGAAGGAAGAGCGGGTAAACCGCTCGGAAAAACCATCAGCCTTTCCCCGTGGCGAGCGCAACGACCGGAAAGAGCCTTTGGGGGGGAGATGGCGAGTCAATTTTCTCTCCGCAGGCTGATAGATGAATAGAGAAGACATAAATAACCGATTGTGTGTGTGCTGTCCCTCGGTATGAAGCTGAAGCTTGATGTGGTGTCGAGATCATAGAGTAGATAAAGCCGAGAACGAGGAGAAAGGCATAGAAAAGGGATTACCCTTTTAGCCACACAATAGTTCGAGCCGAGAGAGAGAGAGGTGTGATAAAGGTCAGTTCACCAACAGCTCCCTTCTAGACCATTTAACCCGAGACGGCACCGGTTCCGGTCAGTTCCGCTCTGGCTCTGGTCCACACCCAACACATAAAATATAGTCACTTTAGAAGTGACCCCCCGCCTTTCGAGAGTCCTTTTTCGCACTTAACGGCGCTCTCTTCCGGAATGTCTGGGCGAAAGTCCCCGGAGAGCGAACCGATTTGGCAGCTCCTTCCGAGGAAGGTCATAAATCTCCACAGTTCGCACCTGCTGCCACTGTCTGGGTTGGCTGGATGGGTAGATGAGTGGGCCCGAAGGGAACCCATTAAAAGAATGAAATAACAACCCCTAAATGGCTGCTGCTGGGGCGGCCGGCCTACTGCTGCCGCTGCCAGGCTGTAGACGGTCGTTAACCTTGGCGATGGTCGCCCGAACCGGGTCGATACCATCGGGCTCGGGACCTTGAAAAGTTTTAACGCCTTCCAGTCGGGATCATATGATTTGCCGGTTTTTGCATGGTATCGATTATTTGCGTAGCAAATTTTCACGGCTGTCATCACAGACAGCTGACAGCTGTCATGTGACATCTCGCTTTAACGAGCGCTGTCATCGCAAAAAAGTAAACAAATCAACCGGAGGAAAGTTTTCATCAGTGTATCCCGGTATTCTGCACAAAATGCTCATTCGAGACAAAGTTTGATTTACGAGCAAATACTCGTTGCACAGAACATAACTTTCTGGTGGTGAGGAGAGGACAATTGATTCCACCCGATAACGACTGGCGACTAAAATTACCGCCGAGATTACAGCTAAAGTTTTAATTAGAACTATTGGAACTGTGTTGTCTGCCGCCCACACAGCCGGTTCCAGGCTCCCGAAGGACAAAGATTTAACAACCTCTCTCGAAGGAAACAGGAAACAAACTACGAATACGACGACGACGACTTGTTTTGATTAGCTTGCGCACGATGGCGGCGACTCTTTCGTTAGGATTCGAACAGGTGGGATGGCAAAAAAAATCAAGGAAAAGAAATAACATCCTTGGGTTTTTTTTCCTGGATGACAATCGCACCAAAAAGAAAACCTGCTGCTGATGACGACGCCTGGGGATGTCTCGAACGGCTGAATCGATGAGAATACGATGGATCTCAATCGATAACGAGCACAATGATAGAAAAAACAGTCATCCCTCGGCTCGCATTGAAAAGGTATCGATCCTCTTTCACACCTTTCATCTCGCAGCTTCGCTGCTCATTATTCCGATTCCCTCTTGAGTGAGAGAGAGAGAGAGGAAGCAAGGAAGCGAAGAAGGATTTACCCCGGGGAGACACTGGGAACAGGCGGCGATTAGATCGAATGCGAAAAAGAATTCGCACTCGTTTTCAACTTTGTAATTATAGCGAGCGCGGGTTCTGATTTCAGGGATGATTTTTTTCACAATCTTGTCTCGGGTTTTTTTCGTCTTCTGAATCTTCCAGACAGATTTAGAAGTGTTGTGCCCTTTTTTTTCATTTTTTTTCATTTGCCGATGATAATGAATAGAAAGTGACAAGTTTTATGGGGAAAATAAAATAAAATTAAGAGTGGCAACTTTCTTGTTTCATTCCTGCTCTGGGATGGACAAGAATGAGATACGATTACTTGTTGTGTTAAGAAAATTGTTCTATATCGGTTGTGCAATTTCACTATTGTATACGAAGCTACTGATATTTTTTTTTTATTTGAACACGTAAAGCTCCTTTGCCAAGTCCCATAAGTGGGAGTCTCTTTTCGAGTCTATACAAGACAAACATTTTCAAAAGTGGCGAATCCAGATCATTTTTCTGTCAAATCTGGACTCCAAGAGTGACCAGTTGCCGACGCTGGTGGAGTAGTGGTAAGCGTGACCGGTCCAGGACAATCCATTTGGCGAAACTTTTAATTCAGTATGATCTGTATGGAACACTTCGACGATGATAATCAATATAATAGACCATTTGATTAGTGTCAATGAAAAGTTTCTTGAAAGCTTCTGCTTTCTTACTTGGAATGAAACGATAGCAGAAATGAAAGAAACAGAGGAATCGATGCTTCAGCAGCATGTGTAGAGAAAAAAACCGGTTGCACTTCACCCCCATAAACTCAAATGATACAATCTAAAATGATTTTGGCTGAACTGGGAGGAAAAGTATTTTCATTCCTTTGTTTCGAAAATGTCTTGGATATAGAAATAACAAACAACCTTTTAACAAATTGTGTAGTGTGAAACTTAACCTCAGCTATTCGAGTTTATGGTAAATTATGTATCTCGAGTCGAGTCCTTGTCGAGATGGGCGGAATTGCGCATTACAGAAGACTGGTCTCCCAATCTAGCATTGGCAGAAAAGATATTTTTGCTTGTGTTAAAGCGTCAAATGCGCAAATAAACGCCCCCTTTTTAAAAAGTGTTCAAATGTTTGTATGTTGGAGCAGACCGCTCATTCTCTCAGACCGAATGTCAGCTTGGAATTATACCCAAAAAAATCCCAAACTAAGAACCGTATCGAAAAAGTATTGAGCAACATTTATAATGATTCTACCCAAAAATCGGGTGAACTAAAGTTTGTTTACACTCAGCCCATGTTGGATCGTACAGTAGTGACATACATCAAACAACACCAATCGGTATCAACGCGTGAATTGGCCAAAAAGTTTAAAACCTGCCTTGGAATGATTCGAAGAATCAACACCAGGAACGCCTTGAAAACATACAAAAAGCGGAATGCGCCTAAGAAAACCGCACAACAATAATCTCTAGCTAGAACAAGGGCACGGAATCTTTATAACCGGCTACTGGACAACAGCAGCCAGTGCATCCTGATGGACGACGAAACATACGTCAAAAAAGACTCGAGAACGCTTCCAGAGACGCAATTCTTTCGTCAAAAGTGCGTTCGTTCTATAAAGCATAATATATTAGCAACACTATTGTTTCACACTGTACTGATTTTCAAAAAACCATAATCAAAAGTTGAAATAATGATCGCGTTTTATTTTTATTCACGAATAGATGTTGCTAAAGACACTATAAAATGAAATTAGATCTTATAAGTATAATACCGAAGAGAGCTTCTACTGCTGAGAGTAAAACGGAGAGCGTAAACAACTTTTTTTTTTAATTTTTGATGTGTGCGTATTCCCAAAGTGTCTCTTATTTTGCTTTCTTATATTACTATATGAGGGGCTCAGAACGAACTTATCAACTTTTTCTTTCGTGAATATATCAGCTGCACACAAACTCAAATTTCTGTATATTTAAGTGAAATTCCGAAGAAAATACTAAAATACTTCTCAAATGTCTATGATCAGGCAAAACACATTTGAAAATTGGTTTTTGAGATGTCGAGATTAAAGAGACGCTAGTTGTGAGATTTTTTTTTGGAAAACTGAGACTTTTTTTTTGCATAACATTAGCTGACCCGGCAAACGTTGTTCTGCCATGTTAAATATTTCCAGTGAATATTTTGATTGTTAAGTAACACATTACGAATATAGTTGAGGAAAATTTGAATGTTATCGTTTAGATCTATGCAATTTGTGTAATTGATGAGTTTGAGCTTTCCTTTTTATGTTCGATATTCTCCAAAGTATTCTATCATTCTAGTGGGGGCAAACACAACGATATATAGATGACTCAAATTTGTAGTGCCGGTCTCTTTTGATGAAGAATCAAACGTACGTGGGAAAATCTTGTTTTATATATAAGATAAGATATCAAACATTCAGAAATTTAAATCGCTTGTTGATAACTTCAGATATTATTTTACACACACACACTTATCTCCGCTTTGCGCTTTTCTCAACAGAAGCCTTTCCTATTAATATTTCCGGTCTCAATTAGCTTAGCTATCATCATGGAGATAGGTGGAGATAGCTTTGCTACTGTCATACAAAATCAAATCACACACAAAATTTCTGAACAATTATTTTCTTGGTGAGCTGATGATAGCTTAGTTTGATGATTCCTCATACAATTCTGTAGCTCAGAACCTTAATGGAATGGTGTCAGTTTTATGTATTGATTGCAATGCTAGATACATCAGCAAGTGAGTAATTTGGTCGCGTCCACAGTTCAATCCGAAACGAAGACATGTGATGACGCAAAACAAGGAAGAACAAGCGATGTTCATTGCTTCGTATCTAGAACAATACTGAAAGTTTGCCTCAGGGAGATCCAATATTTATGCTCTAGGCAAATATTCCCCTTCGTTTTTCTTCTTCTTCTTCTTCTATTCTCTGTTCACGGAAACTCTAAATCATTCCCCTTCATTGATCGCCGATAAGTTGCTCGGTATTGACTGCATGGGTAGGGAAGCTCAACAAGCAAAACAAATATATGGGAAAATGGAAATGCTTCTAGTTTTCATCTATTCAACCCATTCACACATCAGGTAATATATAGCATAAAAACAAATCTTAGGGAATTTACGATACATTTGGATGTTTTTTTTCCTTATTTTTTACAAAAAATAACTATAACCCTTCGATACCTAAAAAGTTTTGGTCAAACAATATAATGTAGGAGATTATTCAAATTTTCATAAAAAAAATTCAAAGCATTTAAAAAAATACTCTAAAAGAATATTTAAAAAATTTAAATTCATTTTTCCTTAAAACGTTTGCTTTAAATTTAAAAAAAAAATATACGATTAGCCCCTTAGAATTTCCAACAAGTCATCCATACATTGGAAGATGGGTACTTTTAAAGGTAATTGGTTCCAACAACTATTTTCTCATGTTTTTTTTTTGAAAATATACAACTAATTCTAATTTTGTATAAAGTCAACCTAGCGATACAGTGTATTCAACATAGTTTTAGATCTTATAAACATATGAACGCGTTTTACATGTTTCGAAATAGAAAGAAGTTTGCAGAAAATGTAAATCGCGATAATTTATACATAAAAATGTTACGAATTCATGGATAGCAATTTTTCAAAAAAAAAAAAGCATGAAAAAGTTATTGTTGCAAAAAATCTTTCCCTATAAAAGTGCCCATCTTCCGATGTATGGGTGACTTGTTGAAAATTGTAAAGGTTATTCATATTTATTTTTTTAGAATTAAAAAAACAACAAAAAACAATTTTTCAAGAATCTCCATACAAAAATGTCATATATTCTGAAAACTATAATATATAGAAAACTGATGTCTTCGAAGCTCATATTTTAAAATAATCTAAAACTTTGTCGAATACACTATATTTGTATCTTGATTTTGAATAAAACTTGGATTAGCTATAATTTTTTCAAAGAAAACATGAAGAAGTTGTTGTTAGAAAAACTTTTTCCCTGTAAAAGTGCCCATCTTCCGATGTATTTATGTCTTGTTGGCAATTAAACTTATCCTAATTTTGTTTAGAGTCAGGATAGCGATATACTGTATTCGACAAAGTTTTAGATCTTGTTAAAATATAAACTTTTGTCGAAGACATCAACTTTCTATCTTTTTTAGATTTTGGAATGTAAGTCATTTTTGTATGAAGAGTCCTGTAAAAAATAAAGTTTTGCTCGTAACATTTTTGTGTTGAAATTCTCACGTTTGACATGTTTCTAAATAGAAAAAAGTTAGCAGAGCATTTAAAATGCGGTAATTTATACATAAAAATGTAACGGATTGAACATTATTATAATCCCAAGCACAGCACAATTTCCCATTCGTTCTGTTCCCTTAACTACACCAAAATAAGCCACATTCCTCTTCTTTTCAGCAAAAAGAAACATGGCACACATGGAGCCATGGTAAAACCCGAGTCTCGAGCGCTCGAACGTCAATTAACTTTTCGTGTGTGGGGGCAATTATGGGGGCCCCCCGTCACAAAGGCAATCGATGTCAACCAATAGAGATCCATAGAAATCTTCTCTTCCCACTACCCGAAGGTCGTTCTTTTCAACGTGGCATCTTCTTATTTTGGCCCCCATCCATCCAAGAATAACATTCAAACACTTTACCCATGAATGCCATTCGATTCCGATTGAGAAGCTCGAATAAAAGCCATTCAACGAAGCGCACTCACTTTCGTCACCGAACCGATTGAATGTATGTTTTTTTTCCGCCGCCGCCGCCGACGCCATTCGCCGCGCAGTCCTTAGTCCCGAAATTTATGCCAATCGTGTGAAAGGATTTCGTTTCGTTTCAATTTTTTTCTCTTCCTGCCCCGCTGAACAACATACGAGGAAAAAAAGAGTCTCGAAGAGAAAGGAAGCAGAAAAAAATCGGAATGTTTATGGCATTTTAAGAGGAGATCCACATACTGCCCTGCCGCGGGTGTAAGGACGACCCCTCGCAGGGGTAGTGTGGGTGGCACGCGGGGGGGGGGGATAAGGCTCGCCGCTCCAAGCCATTGATAAATGGGTACAAGAAAAACGTTCACATTCGTTTGAAAGCAGCGAGCCTGGATTTCGGATTTATGCAACAGCGTGGGAATACGTGCGATAAGAGCGTCGCAGCAGTTCAATGACATTCCCCTCTTGCACTTGATAACGGGAAATGCTCACGCAATGGCGGCAGCAGCCGCTGCGGAAGACAGACGTTTGCAAATAAATTTGAAAGCTCACCATCTGCAGATTAAAAATGAGTTTTCCCAGTTTTGCTCTGTTGTATCCTTCCACTTTTTTTTTGTATGAACGACAGGGAAGCATATTTCCGACAGTCATTACTCTCTCGCGGGTCGGTAATCTAGATGCTCCCCCTCTTGCTCCTCCACGGTGGGTCGCGGTGAGCTTCTCGTGCAACTTTGACAGCCGCCAGACTGCCGAGCACTCGGTAATTTATTACGCAATTCTAGGAATTGCTACTACTGATGGAATGTGGCCCCACAAAAAATACGAACGAGATTTCATTCATTAGAGAGGCATGGCGCAGAGCCCACCGAAGACAAAGAAAGCTGTTCCATGCAAATCGACGATTTTTCTCCCATTGGTGCCAGCACCGGCACCGATGCCTCGCGAGTCTCAACTGACCCTTTGTTCCGGTATCGGGCGAGCCTACTGCGGCCACTCGGTCGGTCGTCGTCGACGTATGTCGCTGATAACAGGCCGAGTGATACCCGAAGGCTAGCAAAGGCCTTTTCGCGAGGCTTTCGGGTTCCTTTGTTTGGCTTCGGGTACGCACACGCACCGAAGCCCGACGGCAACAGCCCGTAGACAGAAGGCTAGACAGAGTGTTCAGCCTGTGGAGGAGTAGAAGAGCCGGCCGGCCGGCTGGCAGGCGGGTATGGGAGGAGCCCGAGGCCAGACAAAGCCGCGAGGCCCCCTTGGGAGGGGGATTGTGCGTTTACGCACGATCCACCAGCCAGACGTTAAAGGGGATGGAATGGAGTAACATGGAGATATGTATACATAGCCCAGGTCGTTTACTGCCGAGTCGAGTTTCGTTTCTTTTTTTTTCTGCGTGATGGACTATTATTCCAAGGACAAGGTCAATTGGGTTTGTTCGTTAGATGGACGGGTTTTTTTTTGGGTGGCTTTAAGTGATGGATGAAAGTTAATACGAACGAAACCAGTAGTGTAGTAAAGTTGCTGCTATTTGATAGCGGCAAGCTTCGATTGGTTTGACAAATTGAGACAGAGTTGACAAATGTCTCAAATCGTTAAATCTGGAATGTGTATCCAAATGATTCCGACAAATGATCGTTAATACGTTAGTGAGAGACATTAAAATATATCGTTACATATTATATCTTATATAAGTTCTCGGAATGATATTTGTCGCAGAATATTCCAGAAATTGAAAAAAAATCGAGGAAAGTCTCAAAATTTGAAAGTTCAACTCTCTAAAAAAATCAATTCCAACATGAAATAATTAAATACACAAAAATAGACTAATTTAAAACATTCAAAACATCCGAAAAATCTTGGAAGTCAAAAACAAAATATGCAAACTATTAAAAAAATTTTTTTTGATTTCTAACAAAAAATAAGTTGGAAAAATACAAATTTTAAAAAATTCAAAGAACACAAAGTTTAAAAAAGAAAACAATATCCAAAAATCCCAAAAAAAATATCTCGAAATTCTCGGAATGTTATGTGTGACGTTAACCACTTAGTCGCGGAATATTCCAGAAACTGAAAAAAATGTCTTAAAATTTAAATGTTTAAGTATTTGAAAATCCAATTGAAGCGTTGAGTAGTTAAAACCGCAAAAAGAAAGAAAGCAAAATAGAAGAAGCTTATCGAAAAAAAATTAAAACATTACAATGAAAAATTGTAACAATTGAAAGAATGATTTTTTTTAAATGTAAAAAAAAAATCAAATTGAACTCAGATAGAAAAAAAACAATTGAGAAATTTCACTGTCAAAACTTTAATAATTAAAGAATGAAAAAATAAAAGTATCAAAAATCAAAACATCTGGAAATTCGATTCAGCCATTCAATAACTAAAGGAAAGAAATTCTGATTGGAAAATATATAAAACACTCTATAAATACATTAAAATCTGATAATTTAAACATCTTAACATCTAAAATTGTAATTGAGATATTAACTTATTTGAAAAAAATAAATAAAGTGATTGGAGACTTCAACTGGAAAGAGGATTAAAAGTGGACAATTGGGAAAATAAAACATTTTTAAAACAAAAAAAAATTTAAACAAATGATTGAATAATCCGGAAAGAAAAAATCAATGTAAACTTCAATTGTGGAACAGTGAAATTGAGAAAAATAGAAACTTAATAACAATTATAAAAAATGAAGAAAAAAATAAATATATCTGAATATCAAAAACTTCTTTTGAGACATTGTGTGATTAAAGGGGGAACAAATTAAAATTTGGAAAATTAAAAAAGGTTAAATGAAAGTGTAAAAAAAATATGAATAGAAATTGAAATATATAAAACACTCCATAGATTAAGAAATTGTTAAAAAACACTTTTAATTTTAAATCATACACAGATCTCACTAAAAGATTGTATAATTTAAGGCAGGAAAAATGAACAGAAGGGGAATCCAAACATATTTTCAAGAATCTAAATATATAAAGAAGAATAAAATGACATAGGAAATAGGAAAAATGGAATAAGATAAACAGTGATAACAATATACACACTACCAATAAACTACAAAATTTGATGATCTAAAAATCTTAAACTCCGAAGAATGCGGATACGAAAATTTAAAAAGTCTGAAAAACATTTGAAATTTTAAATGAAACATTGTATAATTTATGAAAATAATTTTTAAATTGATTTTAAAAATTTTGAATAAAAATGCGAAACATAAAAAATAGGAAAAGTTTTTAAAAATTAAAAACTCAATGAACCTCAACATATGAAACAACAAGATAAATTCTAATTGGAAGCGTAAAAAAAATAATAATAATTCGGAAATAATAAAAAAAAAATCTTGACCCTCAATAGCATCAGCATCCGAAAATCTAACTAATATATCGCATAATCTAAAAAAGAAAAAAATAAAGAATTTTGAATCAAAAAAGTGAAACATAAAAAATAGGAAAAGTTTTTTATTGAAATTAAAAATTCAATAAATCTAAACATACGGAAATAAGAAAATGGAAAAGTGAACAAAATTGAGATTCGGGAAATTAGATTTTTCTAATTTCCCGAATCTCTTCTAAAGTCTTACCCTTTAAAATCTCGGCATTCGAAAATCTAGCTAATATATCGTATAATTGAAAAAAAAGAAATAAAAATAAGAAAAATTGAAGAACCAGACTGAACAAAATAAAAAAAAGGGAATTCCTGAAAAGAAGAATTTAAAAATCCCTAAAGCGAATCATTTGAAAATATGAATAGTACGTTGAATGATTAAAAAACGAGAGAAAATAATTCAAAAAAGAAATAAAAATGTAAAATTGAAAAAAAATCAAAAATAAAGTTTTAAATTTAAAAATTTAATTGGAATAATTTGAATTAGAATAATTCAAAAACCCAGAAGTGAGAAATGAAAAAAGAAAAATCTGGAAAATCTCGAATTAAAAAAATTAAAAATAATCAATGAAAAAATCGTTGGGAAACTACAGAAAAGGAGAAATTTGAAAATCAAAAGTGAAAAAAATTATAAAAATCAAACATTTGATTTTCAATTCAGGTAACTCGTATTCATAAAATGGAATTTGAATTCGTTATCTTAATCTTTGCTCCGATCCCAGCATAGATAATCCAAAAATAAAATCTCCAATTCCCAAACCCAAGACGAAGAATTATTGGGCCATGTTCTGAAATCTGCATTTGAAATTCACAATTTCAATCACCTTCGATACGTTGCAAACATCTTAAACAAAATCTGGTGAAAGCGTATTCCATACCTTTTTGAACTTTCAAGTCTTCCAATCCCAAATCCTCATTTTTGAAATTTATACATGGGGAAGAAATTAAGAAATACTTTCGTTTCCTTTCTATTTCAGGATCGCGTTCTTCGTGAACTTTTATAGCGTTATATAGATTCATAAATCGAAATTAATACTCTCTTATCAGTTAGCTGAGAGTATCGACATTAAAATGTAAATGTCGATTTTAGATATATAAAATGGCACCGAATCGGATGAATTACTCCTTCGCCGAAGGCTCCTCCCGAAATTTCTATGTTTCGGTTTTTTCCACTTTTGTCCAACAAAACAACAACTCGGCCATCGGAACAACAGAGAGGCTGCTGTGTATTTCAGCAAAACGGCTCAGTTCCAATTCCGTATGAATATTCATCCCCCTGCTGGAAGAGGATCGCCGTATTTTATTCCAATGAGATTCGATACGTCATCTGTCACAACACAGCAGTGTGCAGAATGTTGTGCGAAAAATAAACGTATTTTTTTCGTTCTTTCCTGGCAAAAATTTCAATTCTATGAATAATGATGAGCGCTGTGGCTGCTGCTGCTGATTTTCAAGCAGATTAAACGCTCGACTTGTTGTTTACCTTTCAGTACATACCAGGTGCTGAGCTTCGAGAGCGCTCTCTAAGCTCGAAATTCGTGCTGATTTCTATGGACCAGCGTCCTTGAAACTTTTTGTGAAACTGTTTCAAAACTGAAATTTGAAATGTTATATTAAAAGGGCACCTCTGTGAACTTGATTGACTTATCGTCCAAAAAAGAAACTTTTTTCACGACCCGCGTGATCCGGGAATACCCAACTCTGCGGTCGAATGATATTTTTTTTTCAGAAACCGACACGATCGGTAGCCGAGAGGATGGATGAGGTTAGAGCCTGAACCCACTCAGCCTGGGCAAACAACATCCCCGGGAGGTGGGGGGTAGGCCAGGAAAACGATGATTATTTTATATCTCTCTCGGTGGCACCCGGCTGGACGCGACTGGAATGTTTAATTTCTAACTAAACTCGGTGCTGCTCGTGGCGCAGAAAGTGGTGGTCTTCACGAGGGGGCGGTGGGTCTGTGTGTAAGGTGGTGGCGCTGGTCTTCTCCACCCCGAAAGAAAGGCTATTGTTTCGGGTTGGTACTCCTCTCCCCGGGCAGCCCGGTCTTGTCCTGAGTGGGGCAGCATTTTGTGGCGTGCTTTGCGTGATAAGATTAATCTGCTCGGGTATATTGTCTGATTCATGTTTGCCCCTTGAATGCACATTGTTTGCGATAATCGAAAGAATTCATCTCTCGCGCTCGGGCATGGAAATTGATTCTTTCGATTAAACTCTCTGTGTGCTATTTCATTATTAATCTGGGAAGATGGTTGAATAAATCCGTTCGTTCCGATGAGGAAGCATAATTCAACGCTGGGAATGGCTGCGAATCACAAATGGTTCGCGTTAAAGCATTTACAAGCTGTCGAAATTTCGGAAACATTCGAGAATCCCGAAACGCCAAAAACCCATTCCAGCTTATTGGAAAATAACACATTTTTATGACACACGGGTGTGTGTGGGATTTTCTGTCCGATGTCTGCCGGTGGAGGAAAAAGAACCGGCGGAATTTATGACGTCTCGTTCTCGACGTTCCGTTCGGGAAGCTCTCGAAGGAAATTAAACAGCTCGCGTCGCTTCTCCTTTCCCATTGGTTGTTCGCTTCTGCTCTCGTCGGCGGGGTGTTGGGAGGAATGCTCTGTCTGATTCCGTACTGTTTTTCACCTTTCCTCTTCGGGTGGCGAGCTTTTCTCATTTCCACCGATGGCACGTACCACACAGAATGTCACGGAAGTGTTGTTGGGATGGTTGGCGGTGGCGGAATTCGGTCCGTGTTCGTGAAATCACCGCAGACCTCGTCCGACATGGTGAAATCGCAATTATTTCAAGACGTGACCATATTTTCATTTAATTTATTATGTCCCCTGGAGCTGTTCGGTGCGCGGGGCCAAGGGAAGCGATGCTTTGATTTTGGGGTTCTCTGATCGACCGTAATTTTCCAATCTGCGGGATGTGATTTTTTTTCCTGCGAATCGTTCGATTCTAATGTCTGTCCTTTCTTTATCTCGTTTCAGGTAACTAAATCATGTCGTCAGCAGGAATCATGTCCTCGGATACAACCCGACAGGGGGCGCGGTATTGGGGGTAACTATAACCATTCGCCAAAATGTCTTCCACTCGAGAGAGCAAACAAACCCATAATCTTTCGCTGCTCGTAACGAACAGCCAATTGCCCGACTCGAGAACTACCCGACGAAGAACAGTTATGAAGAGTGCACACAACCAAAAAAAAAACTCCAATCAAACATGCAATCATAATTCTTCACTCCCATGAAAGCCAGTACTTTACATGTCGTCGTCTTCGTCGTCGAGGGCGAATTTCGCCGCCACAGTCTCTCCACTTGGGGGCGCTGTCACCGCAAAACCGATGCGGCGCGAGAAGTGCCAAACCACAGCGCGCGCCCCCGAAGCCGAAAGGAAAAGCAGTCTGCAGAAAAATATTAACATGAACATTTACATGAAATTATAGTTAACATATGTTTCCCGCCTCCCGGACCGGGTCGATCTTCGAGCGGGTGAGGGAGCGCCATTAAAACGAGTGGCCAAACATTCACATATTAATGCACTCGGGGATATGATGGCATGTGGAGTGTATTTTTTGGGGGGAACCAAGATTTTGAGATTTTGTGAGTTTGAGTGTTTTTTTTGGTTCTAAAACGAAAACAAGATTATTTGGTGATATTGGCCCTGGCCAGATGGTTGCATAGATTATGTTTTTTTTTCTGGATGCTATATGTTGTCCGGCAGCCACTTCGGGATAAGTGTTACACGGTTCAAAAGGTTATCTCACCATCCGGTGGAGAGAATATCATTGTTAAATTGGCAGTTCCCCCGATTCATAAACAGGTCACACTTTTAAGCCTTTTTTGTCAGTACTTCCTCGACCAGATGACCTAGAAAAAATCAATGTTAAACGTTGAACGTGATGTGTTCGTAAACAAACTGTTACTTGTCAAAACATGGTTCAAAATTAAAACTAGCTTTTTTGAAATTATTAATGATGTAATAAGTATTTGAGGAACTGAATGTGAATGTGAATTCGGCAGTTTCATGGATACTAAAACACCTGTTCTTTTTGTTCGACTCCTCGATATTTACTATTTTTGGAATGTTTTGTTTTTTTGCTAGTTTTTTGGTTATGATCAAAAGAAGGAAAACTTGAAAATATAAAAAAACAACCAGGTTTTATGATTTTGAAATGTTCTTCATATTTTTACTTTTTTTTTAAATTTTCCATTGTTTTTTTTTCATTTTTCCAGTAATTTTTTTTTTATTTCTCGAGTGTTTTATATTTTTTGAACATTTTTTATTAATTTTCTATTAATGTTTTTACACCTCAATTATCAGGAATTTACTTTTTTTTTAAATTTTTTGACATTTGTGTTACTTTTTAATTTTCCACACTTTTTAATTTTTTTTATTTCTCCAATTTTCATTTATTTCTAATTTCAATTATTCAGAGTTTCGATTGTTTTCAAATGTTAAGATTATTTGTTTCCAGGTCTTCAGATTTGTGAATTTTGGCAATATTTTATTCTGTTTTTTAATTTAAAGCTTTGAACAATGTTTTTCCGTAGGGTTTTTAATATGCCTCATTTTGGAAATCAAAATAATATTATGGTCCAATGATTTATTCCAGGAGTACCGCACATCTTCATTATCAGAATATAACTGGGATGGGTTAATGGAGACGCATGGTAGTCAATATTTATTGGTATACAGAAACTCCATTTAAGAAAAAGACTATTCCGTAAAATATTGCTCAGATTATTTTTTTTTAAGTTAATAATTTTTCCCCTGTTTTATGCTAATTTCGGCGAATAATATTGTAGCTTTTCAACCGCCTAATTTTGTATCAAATAAAATGTTTAATAAAAAAAAATCATTAAAATTAAAATTTCAATGAATATCATGGAAAAAAATAATTTAAAAGTTTTCCGAGAATATCTCGCGAAAAAAAGCATTTGTGGCACAGTACATTTTTTCATAGAAAATTTATTCAAATGCCTTTTATAAGACCGAAAATTGGTTAAATTTAAAAATTAGGATAATAATTAAAATCAGTTTAATGTCTTATCGATTATTGTTCATAGAAATTCAAAATTTTTGATTCACCTTAGCGGTTTTCAAACGTTCCACAGTGAGTGAACATTATTTAGATCAACTTTCTAGGGAAACAGTTACATTGCATGTGAGTAAACATTTAAATTAGAATCATTATTTGTATACAATAGGGTGGCAATGGATGTATGGAAAAAAATTCATCATCGAATTTCTAAAATCGACCATGTACAATTTGTTTATTGGTCCAAAAAAATGATCTGTGCAAAGTTTCAGCTCGATCGGACATGATTTAGGGGTGCCTCAAAGCACTCAAAGTTTTGATTTTTTGATACTCGAAAATCTTCCATGAAACGTCAGTCAAACGGTTTTTCGATTTTCCAAATTTCCTTTACTTCCCCAAAACTTTGAGCGCTTTGAGGCACCCCTAAATCATGTCCGATTGAGCTGGAACTTTGCAAAGGTAATTTTTTGGGCCAAAAAACAAAATGTACATGGTCGGTTTTTGAAATTTGACATGCTCATTTTCGCTGCCACCCTAATATCCATGCCAAATTTTAATTTAATACATTTGTTCTTTATCGCACAACATTAGGCTCATTTTTTTAAATTTTTTTATTAGGGGGGTTATTCCCATTTTAGGGTGGTCCGAAAAATCAATTGTGTCCCCCTTTTCCCAAAAATGACATCTTTCAAAAATTCATAAATTTTGAACTGCTGAATAAATCGGTTGATCAATATATCGAATTTTTTGGATTAAAAAAAAATTATATCGAATTAAAGCCAACAAGCTGGTTTTCTTTGAAAAAAATCTTACTTGTGAAAAAAGGGCTTCTGTTCTCGTGATTGTTGATTGTATTAGTTTTTTATAGTTCACATGGTGTTGGGAACAAGGGCGCTATATATTTTTTTATATTTTTTCTTAAAAGCTGAGGTTTTTTTTCGTAACATATCAAAAAATCATTTTCCCTTTTTTTTTTTTTCCAAAAATGACTTTTTCCAAAAATTCCATCCATCGATCCAGATGATCTGTTAAATATGTTAAATTAAAACCGATCAACTTTATATAAATATCATATTTGCGAAAAAAAAACGAGAAGAAGTTGATTTTGCGGACCACCCTAAAATGGAAAAAGCCATCATAATAAAAAAAAACTTTAAAAATACGGAGCTAATGTTTTGCGACAAAGAACAAAATTCTCATTTCTCACGAAAATATGAGAACGGTTATATCGGTTTGGCATAGTATGAAAAGGTTTGTTTTTTCTACTATTCTTTTAGTTACGATTGACATGATGTGATGTTAACACACCCCCGTAAGGTATCTAACAATGCTCAGTGAATGAAAAAGAACTTTATTTACAAGGAAGATAATCGGATATAAAAGAGATCGGAGAAGCAAGACCAACAAAAAAGGAGAAAAGTAAGAAGAGTTTTAGAGTGAGATTAAAAAGTAACAGAATAATCATAATTACAATTGTGTACATGCAAAATTTACCGGTAGAAATGCCACAAAGAAATGAAAGTAATTTCGAAACTTTGCAGGAGAAAAACATATCAGAGAGCTAAAAAAATATAATTGATAGAATATTATAAAGGAAGAAAGGAAGAAAGGAATAAGGTAAAATTAATGGATTTAAAAAGTTGGATACATTTTCAAAATAACATCAAGATATTGAGGATATATTGCTATATTTTTGTTTTATTTGTTTTTTTTTCTATCCTATATTTTTAAATTTTTATCTATATTTTTTTATTTTTCTATTAACGGCAACTAAGTTAACGCCGTTAAAAGTTAACACCGTTAATTTAACGAAATACAACTAACAATAATCAATGAATCAAATATTGAAGAAGTGAAGCTGACCAGAAAAAAAACATCAAAGGAAAACAAAAAGATGAGATAGTAATATAATAGAATCGTAACATAGAAGTGTAGTTTTGTTGTTGTTGTGAAAATGACAACGAAGTAATAGTCTGAGGAATGTGATGAGTAAAAATAAACTTGAAAGAAAAGCATACAAGTGGCAACACTTATGTGAAAAGATGTAAAGGAAGAAGTACAGAAGTATTTTACAATAAATTAGAAATACATTAATAAACTATGTTTGAAATTAGTATAAAAACTAAAATGAGGAATTAAAAAAGAATATTGATGGAAGAAATAAGATAAAATAGTAATGAAGTAAAATTGATTGAATGTGAAAAAACATGAATAAATATTTAAAATTAAATTAAAAATGAAGTGATAGTATTAAAAAAACCTAATTTCTAAAGTTAATTAGAACTTGATCAAAAATAGGACAATAGAAAAAGAGAAAAAATAAAAATTAAATATTAACAGAAGAGTTATAGAACAAACAGGAACAATATTGCTAATATATATTTAAAATAATCATAAAAAACAAAATTGAGGAATTTAAAGAGAGAAAGAAGAAATAATCATAAAGTAAAACTGGTAGAATGAGACACAAATTGAATGAATGATTAAAATAATTATTATTAAATATATTATTGAAAATACATTTTAAATTATATTGTTGAAAAAATATTTGAAAAAATTAAAATAACTTCAAAAATTAATTAGAGCTTGATTTACTTTTAAAAATAGGAGAAAAGAAAAAGGAAAACAGAAAATAAAAGTGGAGGATAGATATGAAATTTTTTGTTGTTGTTGTGAATTTGATTGCGTAGGAAAACTCTTTTTTTCAACGAAATTTCAAATAAGAAAAAAAAACATAATATAAACTCTAAGAACTTCAGAATTATCAATTACCAATCATTTTAACATTATTTGAAACTGAAGATTCCTGACGTTCTGTAGCGTCTTTTCATTCAGTTGATTATTGTGAATCATTGTGAGTTCGAAAAAGTGTAAGAGTGTAAAGAAAATCCTCTTTATTCTTTATTCTACGAAATCAAACAAACAGCTCTCAAAACAGTTTATCAAATTCGCCGAATTATTCATATTGCGAGACGCTTCTCGAGCTCATGTCTGCTCAGAACCTTTTGAATTAGAAGATGCAAACTTAACAGCAGACTTCTTCGTTGATTTCTTGAAAATTGTCGGAATAAAAATTTTCAAACGTCGATTGAGATAAATCTCTAGCTGTCTCAAATTTCCAGATTCATTGAAGTAAATTTTTGAAACCGCTGCATATCAATCCCGAACAATTGAGGGAATATTAATCGATTCTACAACAGAGTTTACTTTACCATTGGTCTCTGGTGAAACTCAACAGCCAAGTATACCCCTTTCGCAACTCGCAACTCAACTTCCTGTGGCACAAAGTGTACCTGTCAGGGCACAATCAGAAAAATGCCAATCAAAACCATCGAATCTACTTGAGCAACAAACGGGGAATATCCCACCAGCCTGCGGTTGAATCTTAACTAATCTGATCAACCAACAAAGCCCGTAGCTTTGTTTGGTTTTGGCTCACCCCCCGTGAAAACAACTTTCAACAGCGGCGTCGGTTTCTGCATTTCCGTGGAGTATAATTAAGACGGAAACCCGCGTCCATTACTCATTCTCTTGGGTTCGGGTACAGATGGCGAATGACACTGAAGCCCGGCAACCAGAATGCAAATTTTTGGGTGTTTCAAATCACCAAAAATACCCATTAACTCGCTCGGCGAGGAGCTGCACTTGTCGCTAATTGAGTTAGCACCCAAGCGTGAACTTCTACTCCCTGAAAATAAAAGACAGAAATTTAGCGGCCGAAACAATCGGAACATGGAAAATAACTTAAGCTTTGGCGGAAGCGCCTCCGCGATAAGTCACTTTCCGCGAGGTTACTAGATAAGCTAATTGCATTCCAGTGCGGTGACAGCCCAGCGTTGCGGTGCGTTGCAATTGATGGTTTGATATTGTTTCAGTCATCCATTACCACTACCGCCGTCACGACCGTCGTCACGACCGTCGGAGTCTTGTGTGAGTGGTCAAACCTTTTCCAAAGAACCAACCCAAGGACGGCCCGACGCCGGCGTCTCGGAAGGATGAAACGATTCACCACGCCGTGAAAACCAGTCGTGTTTGGTCGATTTCTCGATCTCTCAAGGCAGGCAGCCGCAGCAGCGTATGAAATGAAATTCACCCTTCTCATCGTCTTTCGCAGGAGACCTGAGACTACGGCTGCCAGTGGCTACCAGCAGCAGAAGCAGAAAACATTCAAAATTTACGGTTCACCTCATCTCAGGTCGACCCTCAAGTGTTGTGGTGGGACGGAAGGAGATAGCGAGGAGAATCGAACTTCAACCGGATCAGGTTTGTTGGAGAGCTGAACCGTATGAAACAAATCATAATCGTAATACAGCGGAAAGCAAAACAAAAAAAACAGAGCGGAGTAAAAAAAAAACTCAAGATCCAACTTGAACCGGAAGCTGTGCACACATGTGCGGCGGTTTGCGTTGGAGAGACCAGATGAAGAAGAGTCAGCTCATTCGTTCGTCGTACTCGTGTGTTCAAATGGTTCTCATGAGCTCTCGCTCGAGAATAATTCCCCGATGAGGGGTTTCGCTATTTTCGGTAAAGATATAAATCATTATGATTGCTCTCAGCCATTTCAGACTGTCATAAGAAGGGGTCTGAAATACGAACCACCGCCAAGGAGCAGCGCGCTTTTTTTCGTTAGACAATGATAATAAGATTTGTCGAAGCTGATTTCGGGCGTATGTGGAAAAAGAAAAAACCTCTCGATATATCATTCTTGAAATCCGGGAGGAGAACCCAGAATCAAACCGCGCATTCCCAACGGCCTTCTGTGGGATCGTTTCGTGGCCAGTCTGGGTCCACTCCATTGATTTTGGTGGTCGAAAGTTGTTGCCCTCCAAGGATTTCGAAGGGGGAGAAAATCGTTCAAGGTTCAAGAAAAATGATGCAATTTGGGAGCGGTGTTGCATCCGAAACTTGCTTCGCAGCAACAAATGACAAACAACCTTTCGGTAGGTTGATTTTCATCTGTTTCTCTGTGTTTCACCTCGAGCGCCTAATTTTGAGATAAGTGTTTCAGTGTTTCGCCATAACAAGACCTCTGGTTAATGACGGCCGGTAGTGAAATTTTGGAATAACAACCGTTGGAGCAATATGTTAAAATTCTTAATAAGCTACCATTACCATTTTCAAGAAGCGCTCTTTTTGACGACGAAGATAATCCTGTTTTTATCGTTCACCCTAGAACAATGCACCACGAGTTATGAAGCCGTAAAACTGAATAATAAATAGACTTTAATGTTATGAATCGTCCCGTGCACATCCCTGCGCTTTCACGGTGACATTTTGTAGGGTTGATGAAATCCAAACCCGCAGAATTGGTTAGGAATTTTGGAATGTCGAAATTGTCAGAGTTTGTTGTATTGCAATAACAAAGCTTGAAATTTTTCTAGCCATTCATTCATTCATATTTTTGTTGCAGCTTCGCAATGTAGTTAAACTTCTGCAACATATTCTTTTCTCAAAATTCGCTGCTCACTGGAACGGAATCTGACCAATGGGGGTGTGTATTCCAGCCTTTCTCAAGCTAGCTATACGTTTTGTTATATTTTTTCGCACTGATCAAACATGAAGAACTTCTCGAGGTAAATAGTGTCAAAGGAATTGTCACCATCGGAAAACTAGAGAAAATCTCACGATGATCGATGGTTTCGCGTCATTCGTTCTATTTCTGGAACACAATTCAACATTTTTAAAGTATAGGAGAGGATTGTGAATTCAAGCTCACAACATTTTCTAGATGTCTGTCGGAATTTTGATTTCGATCTCTCATTTTAAATTTCACTAATATTTCTGATTTTTAGATTACTCTGATTCTCACGATTTTTGAAAATATTTTTTTTTGCTTGTTCCTCTTTATGATGTTTCTATTTTTTTCCGATTCTCCTAATTCTTTCTTATTTTTTCCGATTTTTTTTTCTTATAATTCTGATTTTGCTGATTTTTCTCATCTTTATGATTGTTTCTTTTTCTGATTTCCATTTTTTAAAATATTAACAGAAGAATCAAATAGTATTTAAGAAACTCATTAACATAGTTGGAAATAAGTGTAAAAAACGAAAATATAAAAACAGAATATTGGTGGAAAAAATAAAATAAAATAGTAATAAAGTAAAATTGATTAAATGACAAAATAATGAATAAATGTTCCAAATAAAATTAAAACCAACGTGTTATTATTTAAAAAACAGAAAATAATTTCTAAAATTAATTGGAGCTTGATAAACTTCAAAAAAATTGGAGAAAAGAAAAAAGAGAAAGAAAATTACAATAGAATAATAGAGGAAGAATCAAAGCATCGATGGTAAATATATTGATGAAATATGTTTTAAATTAGCATAAAAAACTAAATTAAAGAATTAAAAAAAAAGAATATTGATAGAAAAGGTAAGAAAATATTATAATAAATTGATAGAATGAGAAAAAAATGTAATACATGTTCGAAGTCATTATTCTGATTTCCATTTTTTCTGACTTTCAATTTTGCTGGTTTCTAATTTCTTTTATTCCTTTTTTTTCAGATTTGATTTTTTTTCTGATTAAATTGTTGTTTCGAATTCCAATTTTTCTATCATATTTTTCCTGATTTATTGTTTTGATCATTTTTTTTTCTCGGATTTCTAATTATATTGTATTCAAATTGCACTACACTTTAATTTTTCAAATTAATTTTTTACTATTTTTTATTTGAAACTGATTTTGTATTTGATATTAATTACTTCGATTTATTTTTTATTATTTCCTATTTTTTTAAATTCATATTTTTTCAGATTTTTTTTATTTATGTTTATTTTTCTGATTCTACCTTTTTTCATTTTGATTTTATCAGATTCCAAATTTTTAGTTCATTCGTTCGCTATTTTCATGGTTTAAAAATTTATCGTGTTGCTGATTTCTTATTTTCGTGATTTTATATTTCACTGATCCCGAGTTATGACAAAATTTTTCCGATTTTACATAATAGTTCTGATTTTAAACTATCATTTTGAAATGAAATTTCTGAAACAGATTTTTTTCTGCTCCCTGGTTTTTTGATTTATTTTTTTACGATTACGAGTTTTCAGGTATTTTTCTGATATCAATTTTTCTGATATCATTTTCTATCCAATTTTTAATTTTATGGTTTCTAACTCTTCTGATTTCTTATTTTTCCGATTAGGTTTCAGATTTCTTATTTTTGGGGTGCACATTTTTTCTGAGTTCTGGTTTTTGTAATTGTATTTTTTCTGGCTCTCAATTTTTCTGAATTCCAATTCTCTAGATTTCCAATATTTTGGACTTCAATTTTTTTTTTTAATTTTTATTTTACAATTGGCCAAATTGTTATGTCCAATTGTTTTCAATTTCTTTTTTTTTCTTTTCTTTGCTTTTATTTATAACATTTCTAATTTCTGTTTTCCTGACTTTCAATTTTTATGTTTTTTCAGCTGTTCCTTATTTTTAAATTTTCAATTTGTTTATTTCTGATCATTATTTATCTTGATTTCTATTCATTCAGTTTTTTTAAACTCCACCTTTTTCGATTACTATTTTCCGATTTTCGATTTATTTGAATCTCTTATTTTTCTGATATTGATCTGTGATTTCTCATATGATTCCTTCAATTTTTTTCTCTATAATGTTTTAGATTTACATTTTTTCCTTATTTCAATTATTTTGATTTTCAAAATTTTGGTTTTAGAATTTCTTTTTTTTCTTCGTTTCCATTCTTAAAATTTGTAATTTCTTTTTTTTTTACTTTCAATTTGAATTTTTTTTCGACTTTTCCTGGTTTTGTTTTCAATATGTAATTTGTTTCATTCTGATCTTATAAATAAAATAAGAGATTCCAATTGAATCGAAAATAGGGACATAGTAAACAAAAAAGTTGGAGATTGAAAACCTGAAAAAAAGTGGAAACTAAATATATTTCTATTTTTCAGAGATTTTTAATCTTTTTGGTTTACTATTTTACTCATTTCGATTTAATTGAATCTCGTATTTTTCTGAAATCATAACGTGATTTCTCATGTGTTGTTTCCTATGTTTTTGATTTATTTTTTTCCTGATTTCCTGATTTGTGATCCACATTTTGATATTTATTTTTTTAAATTAAAATTAAAGGTTTTTTTCTCCTATTTCTTTCTAAAATTTCCTACTTTTCCGATTCCATTTTTTTCTTAGTTCCAATTTTCTCAATTGTCTATATTTTTAATGTCATTTTATTTTTTTTTCGAATTATTTTGATTTGATTTCATTCATTCTTATTTCTTATTTATTTATTAATTTTTTTATTTTACTCTAATTTTGCTGATTATTGGTTCATTTTCGTGATTTCTTATTTTTACTGAGGTTTCATGATAACAAAATCAGAAATATGATGAATCATAGAAAATCAGTTATAATCTCTTTATTTCTACGATTTCTCAATACATCTGATGGTTTTGCGATTGAATAAAGAAAAAATAGAATAAAATTCTGATTTCAAGAAAATATTTTCTGACGAAGAAAAAAAAATTTCAGGCATTAAATTTTACAATTTATTTTTTATACATATACAAATTTACAATTTATACATATTCTGAAAAAAAGTGGTTCTGAAAACAGATTAAAAAATACTGAAGTCAGAAAATTTGAAGTGAAATCGGGAAAAAAATCAGTGAAATCAGAAAAGTATTTTCTTCATTTTTCTGATTTCACTTCAAATTTTCTGACTAAGAAATCATAAAATCAGAAAATGAGAAAATTCAGAAATCATTTCAAAAGAAAATCGTAGAATCAAACAAATTAGGAATCAGAGAAATCGTAGATATTGAAATTTTATATGATTTATCATATATCTGATTGTATTATTATGAGAACTCAGAAAAATAAGAAATCAAGAAAAGAATAAATAATCAACCAAAGATCTGGAAAAATACTAAGAAAAAATATCAGAAATAAAAAACGAAAAAAGAGAAATTAGGAATGAAACCAAATCAAAATAATTTGAAACAAAAAATGAATTGAAATCAAAAATATTGGAAATTAGGAAAATTGGAATTTAAAGAAAAATGAAATCAGAAAAGTTGGAAAGAAACAAAAAAAAACCTTATAAGTTTATTTTAAAAAAATTAGATACCATACAAAATGTAGATCACAAAAATGAGAGTTCAGAAAAATTTTAAAAAACAAAAACATAGGAATCAGTAAAATGAGAAATCGCATGATGATTTCAGAAAAATAAGCGATTCAAATAAATCTAAAATAGGAAAACTGTAAACGAAAAAGGAGGGGATTCAAAATCTGAAAAATAAGAAATCATAATAAATACAGATCGGAAAGAAACAGGTTACAAATGAAAAGAAATCAGTGAAAATTGAGAAAAAAACTTCAAAATTAAAAGTCAGAAAAAATAGAAATTAGAAGTTTTAAGAATGAAAGCAAAGAAATAAAAAAAAATATATTCAAAACAATTGGAACATAAAAATAAAAAAAACAAATCCAAAATATTGGAAATCTAGAGAATTGGAATTCAGAAAAAATAGAAGAATTAGAAATTATTGTGTATACCGTAAAACAGTATACATATATCTTTCTAAAGCCTCGTTTTTCCGTGGAATCCATTTTTATTTCCACATCTTTCCAGGCAGAACTCCTGCTCAGGATTCAATTCGAAACGAACCTGACGCAACAGAGTAGAGTCGGCGAACATTAAAAACTTGTAATCGACTCTGCACGAAGAAAAAATGAAACGCGAACCCTTCAGCGCGTAAAACCCATTCAGTGTTTGCAACAAATCTCTGCTTAATTCGATCATGGTCCAATATCAATGATTTTACTTTCAGTCACGTTCGTTCCCGTTGTTCCCGGAATGCTCCCTTGCCCACCGCTGCCTTGTCTTCCCGTGGATTTCCCGTGCGTCAGGAAGCGAAGTCATTAGCACTCACTTTTCCCCCCACGTAACCCTGCACACTCTCTCTCTCTCTCTGTGTTCCTTCGGTCCCGGGAAGCTTTTGTGAAGTTTTCCCATTGAGTTGAAGAGACCTTCTCGGTTCGGGATGACAAGGCTGGGATGTAGAAGTAGAGAACTAAATGACATCCGACAGTTGGATGGGAGTCTCTTTCGCACGATTTCTCTCTCACACATTCTCGTTTCCTCTTCAGTTTGTTATCTCTGTTTCACCCGGTAATAAAATAACGATAATTTGGTTAACTTCTAGTTTTCGGTCGGATGGGGGCGTTTGTGGGTATCATTGTCTTGCGTTCGTAGTTTTTCTTTTTCTCGTGATGAAATTAAGTTCTAGATGGGAAAAGAGTGCAACCCACCGTCATCAGTTGATTAACTGAGCCATTTCACCTGGGAAGTTATCTCTCAATTAAATTTATTCGATGCGCAAACGAGCTGCTGGCACTATTAGTTTTGATGATCGGACAGAAACCCGCCAGGAAGACGTTCATTGCACTTCCCCCCTCTTCCAACGGACGGGGCGGAGTCCTCATAACGGAGGACCCACACTCCCCCACACTCTGGAAATGGTGTTCATAAAAATATACTTTTAATACTATTAAACGACCGCCGCGGGGTGAAGTTTCGCAGCAGTGTCAGTTTTTTTGCCGTAAAACACAGAGCGAAATATCAGCGCGTTTCTTCGGCTGATACGACGCGATAAAGATGAATGATGATAATGATAATCATAATAATACAATTACCCCGCCGCCACGTCTCCGGTCTGGTCAAAAGTGTTGGGTTTAATTTTGCGTTCCCGAGCTGCTGCTGCGGGAAGCAATAAATCAAGCGCACATGTGTCTCCGCGCCGCGCTAGGGAAAGTGTCACCAGACACACACGCACACTAGAGGACAGCGTGTGCCCCCGAGGACGAATCGTTGAAAGTGAAAACTGGACACTAGGCGTTGGAAAAAAAACCTTCACCCGTTTTCCGCTGGCTGGCAAACAGCGCGGCACTGCGCCGCGGAAACCGGGCGACGGTGACAAGGGGAACGCGTAAGGGATAATGGAATACTTTTGCTGTGTACTTCCGGTCCTGGTGCGATCGAGAGCGATGAATTATGGGCCACCGTCGGGTAGCCAAGACGTGACCACAATTTATAACAGCCGCGCGGGGGTATTTCTTCCGCACGAGCACCGGAACCGGAAGCGCTGGGCGGAGTGTGGCTACGATAATTTTCAATGGCTTCCAATTATCGGTCGGTGGTGTGCGATTCTTGCGTGGGATCAAAATGCAAGCTGATTCTGATCGGATTTGGGACAGAGATGAATTAAAAACAGATCATTCCATAAATTCATACGAAAAAATGGTTTATCGAAGATAGAAGTTTCGTCCAATTTTGCTCAAACATCGTATATTAGAATTCATCGATATTGGATTTATCTAATACATAAATTCTAAATCCATATTTTTTATTCCGCTCTTAGAACATACTTGGTGTATTAAAGAGTTCTGCAAAATCAGCTTCTTGTGGATTATGGATACCTATTTTCGGAAATTTGTAATTCTAACTTCAGATTGATTTCCTAGCAAAATTTTGAACTTTTAAAAATTTTCAACCGTTTATTCGTCTCTGGCCTCGAAGAAGGCCATCAGAAAACAAGACAGGTCCTGATTTTTTGGATTCGAATTTACCAAACAGCAAAGATTGAAACTCCGATTCTAAAATCAAACTCAGATTATGGATTCTGAGTTTGAAAATCAGAATTTAGAAATTTTATATCCAGCCTTTTTTTCCTGAAAAAGTGCTCCTCTTCGCATGTATGGACGACTTGTTGGAAATTGTAAGAGCTATGCATATATTTTTTCTAGAATTTTCAAAAAAACACGTTTTGAGAAAACGTGGATTCCAGGTTCTATTTTATAACTAGACTAGCTGACCCGGCAAATTTCGTCCCACACAAAATTCGTGTTTTGTAATCAATGCCTTCAAACATAAACATCCACGTTTTTTTTACTATGAGCAAGTTCATGGGTCCAACCGCAGAACTGTTCATTGATTGATCTTCTAATCGACACCGTTGAATTTACCTTTTACTGTAAAATTCTTAGTATTTCTAACAAAATCCATCATTATATCAGATTATTTTCAAACACAATTCTCGCTCAATATATATTTTTCAATCACTTGCAAATAACATTTCTCCGTAGCATTGAATAAATGTTTTATACAGAAAATATGATAGAATGAAGACAGCCCTAAATCGGATAATTACTTCCTCGAGTTCTGTTCTTATCAACACATCCGGCGATCCTTTTTTTTTTGGTATAGATGGAAGAAAATATAGGAGTGCGTTTCATCACATTAAAATCCATTTTCAGTTTCGAACAAAGATCAATTTTGCTAGCGCAAACATCAAATGGACTAACAGCGCCCGTGTCACTTTTTAATTGTAGAACATATGGGAATTGAATTTACAGAATTTTCCTTCAGAGTTTTCCGCAAACTATTAATTGTCATGTTGGTTGGAATATTTTTGGTTGAAATATGTGTTATATTTTTATGGGACCCTTCATGGAACCATTCCAGAGGAGGGAGGGGTGTCATACCATTCTAGAAACATTTATTGCACCATAAAACCTCAATATGCCAAATTTGGTTTCATTTGCTTGATTAATTCTCGAGTAATGAAGAAATTTGTGTTTCATTTGTATGGCGGTAGTTTCCGAGTCCATAACGATCAGACAGACAGACAGACAGAAATCCATTTTTATATATATATATATATATATATATATATATATATATATATATATATATATATATAGATTCTTGATTTAGATTTCAAATTTAGGTTTTATAATTTTGATACCTGTATTCGGATTTTCGATTAGTACATCAGATTCTAGACTTCAAACTAAGGTACAGATTTTAAACTCCACATCCAAACCCAAGTTTTAATTCGAATTCTAGTTCACAAAATAAACTTTTGAAATAGATCTCTCAGATACAGCATTATTAGTCATTTTTCGGGAGCAGATTCTGATTTGAGATTCGTTTTTCTTTGTTCAGATTCGGATTCGTCAATTTGAACTTCAAACTCAGATATTTCGAAATTAAATTCACTTTATAAGTTCTGTTTTTCCGTATCGGATTTTAAAGTCTTCTCGAATTTCTAAATCCAATAACATTATAATTATAATTTATTTTAATTATTATAAATTTGCCTAACCTTATGTTTCAATTTTGAAACAGTATCAGAAATCGAATCAGGATTCGACATTCGAAGCTGTCCGAAATCAGTATCCAGAATTTTTGTTGTCTGAATCGATAATCTAAATCCTAATTCGGTTCACAAATCCGGCACCCAAATATGAACAAGAATCTAGGTTTCGTGACAGATCCACAGTCTGAATTCCGAAAAGCGATTCCCGTATCAAATTCTGGAATCATGCTCTTCGAACTGAAGATGTGCGGTATCAGGGCTCGGCAAAGTCATATTCAACTGAGGATAGTCAGCGGACTATGAATAAATTCGCTTTCGGATTCAATTGGAAATAAGTTTTGGCTTCTCCCAGCATTTTCTCCGTCAACATGACTCAACAGTGATTCGGGCGTTCAGTTGTTATCTCACTCTACGACTTGATTATCTCATTTTATTCTTCCCATTCTTCCCCGTCAAATGGACTTCAATGCATATTGAAGTGACTCCCCTCCAAAATGAATTCGTTTCTCTCTCTCTCATGTTTCACGTATGCATGTATCGATGCAGGTGAGCAGGTGAGCTAGATTTTTTTGTATCGTACACGAGAATTACTCACACATATAAAATAACGTGCAGGGTTGCGTTCAGAAATGTCAGTGTTAATTTGTGACTTTTGTTGAAACAACCCCGTTTTTCTGTATGTTTTTTTCATAAAATTGAACTCGGAAACATAGTGAACTAAAATTTTGTTTAGAATTCCTCCCACGCTATTTAATAGTACTAACACAAGGAACTTTTATAGCATACATGGTAACTGTCTAAGTTTGTTGGTTTGAGTTCACGGTGGGTAAACAATAAACTGTCCATTAATGATGTACCTTTTTTTGCATCAGAAATCACGTTTTCGTTTCACTTTATTTGGACTTAAAAATATTGTGTACACGGGTAACGAGATTCGTGTCAAGGGGAGTAGAAGTGTGGATTGAGGTCAGGTTGAATTAAGAGGCATATTTGTATTCACTAGTCACGTCAATTTGAATAACCATTGGCTAGAATAGTTCATCAGTCATCCTCGCTCTCAACGCTCGTCAATTCATTTCCTAGTCAATTCAAATCATGTTGACGGTGAATGCCTAGGTAGTCCTAGTCGAAGCGAAGCTACTGAGAGATTTCGGGCCCTGTGCCCGGGCCCAAATTTGGATTGTGGGTTGCAATTGAATCCGAAATCCCAAAATAAGATATCGCAAAAAATGAGTTATGGGCTTGATGATGGGAAATTAAATTGTGTAAAATCATTTTACAGAAACAATAGTGTGTGTGTGTGTGTGTGTTCTGTGAGTGCATCAATTCCGTTCTGTCCCGCAGCACACCTCGTAAAACATTAACCGATGCAGCGATAACAATTTTTATCGCGAACCTTATAGCGAAACGTCGCCCGTCCCCAGGTGGACAATCTCCAGAATCGTGTGCGCCTGTGATGAAAACAGCCCCCGGCGGGCGACAAAATTTACCACGACTCCCTCGGGGGTGCTAGTCTCGAGCGGCGATGATAAGACCCACGGTTCTTCTTGGTCTGTAAGCCCACCATAACCCCCAATTATATTAGTTGCTGCGCCAACTCGCGACGGAAGATTAAAGCTTCGCTCCGCTGACAACAGAGGGAGGCGCGCGCACACACGGAGTGGATGATGATAGAACGTGTACCGCATCGGGTATAACTCGCAGGCGCTTGGCTCGCTGTGTTGTCGTGTCTGCCGGTGGCATTAAGCGCGTGGTGTCATGAACCGCGACGGAAATTTATTTCGGGTTTGCGCGCGGATTGGTGGGTGGCAACCGCCGCGGAGATGAATATTCATGAAGAATGATAATGCCGAATTCTGGCGCTGTCTGTGTGTGTGTGTGTGTGGGTGGATAGAGGAGAACACAGCGCGAAATGGCACTTATTCTAAGCTTCTTCCGTATATTTTAGTGGATTTGAGTGCGTGTTTTCGACATCGACCGCAGTTGGGAATGGAATTGGGGGGAAAATGCTCGGGGCGGCACATATAACCGATAAGAAATAGTTTTATTAGCAGTGGAATGCGAGCGACAGAAATCCACTCTTCTAGCGTGACATGTCGTTGCTCTGCTGTGTTCTGTTCAGCAAAAACAATAATTAGCTGTGTTTAATTAAATTTCGTACAATCTAATTTACGAAGCTCGTACCGCCACCGCCACCTGGCGGCGAAGTTTGTTGCGAGCGTGTGTTGTGTCGGATCAGGAAGGATTCTGCCAGCGCCGCGATGAAACACAATGTGGAAGAAAGTTAAATTGTGGCAAGAAGCTATGAAAGCATAGTTCGGAAATAATATTATTAGCATTGGAAGGAGGAACTTTAATGATTGCTTGTTCTTGGTAAAGAACAATGCAAAATTCTCAGTTTGGTTACAGTTTTCCAAGTGTCCCGCTTAATTATTCCTACGTGAAAACGACATTGTTTCCGCCCAACGCAACTCAGAAGTCCGTCACCATCGCCCTCAAAACGGAGTCCACAGTCACTAGAATTACTTCATTCACAGTAAATGAGGTTTTATGTTGTTTCCGTTCCTATTGTCGAAAGTGGCTTCCCCCAACCAACAATGGCGACCGTCGTCGTCGTTTCTCTGTTTTTGCTGCAGTTGTCACGCTATCAGATAATAAACTTAACGTCCTGGAACGATTTTACACTCCTGCGATGTGCGCGTCATTCTAGTTAGGAAACTAATAAAATTTGTGAACATCTTCTGGGTCTTAAAACGTCTTCCAGCTGAAGTAATCGTAATTCGGTACCACTGTGGGAAGAAACATGAACCAACTCTGGCGCCATTGTTGTTTGTTTTTCCGCTGGAAAAAAAACGCTCTCAGGAACAAATGCCGAGGGAATGAAGCAGGATGAATCATGCCACGCCCTCTCTCTCTTTGTCACCGCCTTCTCCTTCGTCCCGCACTCTCACGCACCCGAAGGAATTACGCACACGCACGCACCTCTAACGCTTCTTCCCCTTTTCCCCGACGCAAAGGAAATCATTGCGTTAAGGACAGAGCAAGAGGGGTTGCAAGTTGCTGCTATCCTTCGGGGCGGCAAGAGGAAGGTGGAGTCGACGGAGGCAATCGGTGTACATCTGCCGTACGCGCGCCTTGCTACCGGAACACATCGTGCAATAATGGCGCAGATGGCCACCGAGCAGAACCCCAGAAGAGTCCCTGTCTCTTGAGCGTTGTTTGCGCCTAGAAAAAAGGGGTTCGTAGAAGTTGCCTTGGCAACAGCAGCAGATTCTCCCTCTGTGGCGAAGGGAAGCTTGGGTGATTCCTACACACAAGGATACGATCATGATGATGATGCAATCGAATGAAGAAAAAATGCACACAATTTGGAATTGCCGTTGAAGGTTGTTCTCATGGTGATGATCGCAATGTTTTATCACACTTTTCTCCATTTCCCTAAAAATATACCAGGAAGAAATTGATTTCTCAAACTACTGACTTAAGAAAAATCTTCGTCTTCGTCTTCGTCCACGAAGTAAGCCAATAAAATCTTAGTTTGAAATCTATGTCAGAAATCTGATTTCGAAATCGAAATTCAGATTTGGGATTTGGTTCACCGATACGAGGCTTCAGTCTCATATTCAAAATCCGTATTCTATTTTACTCTTCCAAATTTAAGATATTCTATGCGGATTTGAGAATCAGGTTATAGATTCTGGAACACAAAATAAATTATAAAATCCTGACAAAGATTCCAAAATAAGGAAAAAAAACTCAATTTAAAATTTGAAGCCTGCATTCAAATTCTTAGACTGGAATCTAACTTCTACGCCTGAAATTCGAATGCAGAGGCACGGAATCTGTAGGTTGAATCCGGCATCTCGATCTGATTCACATTGAAACTATTCTATTGAATAGCAACATTAGCTTCGGCTCTGGTGACAAATTTGTGAACAAGAATGTCTAGAATCTGAAAATAGAGCTCTACAATCTGAATCTTCCAAACTGGAACTTTTTCAAATTTCGAATTACAAATCACAGCTTTCGGGGTTCTGGAATTCGGACATAAATTTCAGATTAAAGTCCAAGATTTCCCATTACGTAGATCATAAAGATAAAAAAGAAAGCAAAGAAAATTTCATAATGTTTTGAACAAAGATTTCGAATTTCAGGATCCCATTCAGATTGCTATTCCATTACCAAATTCAAATTCAGATCCATATCCAGACTTAGTTTTCCGAACCAAATTTTGTATGTTGCATTACAGATTACTTCATTATTCATGATTTTAGTTCCAAAGTCCGGTGAGTCATACTCTTGTGGAGTCCTAATTGCAAATACAAATGATATGATTGACATGTTAAAGTTTACAAAGTCGGTATTAATTGTGATTTGTTTTTCCAGATAATGATTGGGTTTGAGGAATTCCTGATTCGACGATTTTAGACTTCAAATCTTACAAATGCTTATTCCAATCTGAAATTGCGATCTGAAACAGGAAGTTAAACGGATTCTGTTTTGGAATCCATTGATTCTCTGCATCATTCTCTCTCAAAATTCAATGACAGATTCTAATCATAGATTCCGGAATCAGGTACCAAATTCATACTCTAATCTTGATTAGGATTCTTTACTCCATATCTAGATTCGGATTAACTATTCCAGATATTAGTTTCAAGATTGGAACTCCTAATTATGAGTTCAAAATATGAGATTCTTAATTCTGTATTACATGTTTAGGAATACAGAGACGGTAGTAATCCGTATTCCAGATAATAATTTCAAATCGAGAATCCATGCTTTGGTTTGGTTCTGATGCTTGATACCTCAACTAGATCCGGATATCCGATTTCCAATGTGGAGATTACAGATCACAGATTCTGAAGGATTCTGATATCCTGATGTTGAATCGGAATTCCAGTTATGAAAATAATTTCGGAGATTCAGAATAAAGTTTAGATTCTGCTAACTACCTAAAATAATGGAAATTTGATACCACTTATCAGATTCAGATTTATATTATGGTTTTTGGATTACGTTGTTTCGAGATCTTAAGTACGAGTTCCAGTTGAAGATCCTCAACCCAGTGAACAAATTTGGATCCTAAACCAAACTTCTAGTTTTTCTGGATTCAGATTCGAACTGACTCTTCAGAATTCGATCCATGTTTTGTAGGTAACGTGAATTATAGGTAATATAAATTATAAGATTCATATGAAAATATCCCACTTTACATTCCAGACTAAAATCAATTCCGTTGGTGGATTCGGGCTGTGCATTCCGGATTGTTACTGTGAAGACATGCTTCGTTTTCAGATACAATTCCAGAGTTCTTCGAACCGCCTCAGCATATGAAAGAAAAACTGAAATTTCAGATTGGAGCTTTTAGACTTCGGATTCAAAACATCAAATGTTTATTCCAATCTGAAACTATGAACTTGAAATTGAAGCAACGTTGTTTCCGATACTCTGCCTCAAATTCCGATGACATATTCCAGATTCAATAATAGGTATTAATTACGGCATTTTTTTAAATAGTTTTTAGTTGAGATTTCTTATGCCGAATAACAGACGGCAAGCTTTAAGATACGCGTGACCACAGGACAAGTCGAAATCGATTTATTTGACAAAAACTCTTCCAACCAGAACGAGAATCGTACCTGAGCCCCCGACATGATAATGTGTGACACTAACACCTCGGACGCGGGAGAACTATTTAGGAATACAGTATTAACTGTATTAACTGTTGTCTCGTATCCCAGATGAAATTTTTAGATCACAAATTCATATTTGGTTTTCGGAAGCTGTGAATCTAATTGTGAATTTTAATCCCAATAGAAGCGTCTCCTTACTGATAACAATGTTGGGTTCTGAAACAAGTTCCTAGTTGGCTGTTGGCTTTTGATCTCAGATCCAGATTTTCTTAGAGTATGTAAACTAATATTTTATATTAGATTCAATTTCCGGATTCAGATTTATATTAAAAATCCAACTTCAGATTCCAGATCAATAAAGATTGAGGGTCGGCGGATTCGTATTCGGCGGTTCTACGTTTAATGGAATGGATTCCTAATATAAATCTGGATTTGAATTCCCGACTCAATATTGTAAACTCAATATATAAATTGTTTACCTAAATATGAAATTATGATCTGGAATTCGGTTTCCAAATTACACACCCTGATTCTCTACCTCATGCAAATCCATATCACGATAACCGATGCTAGATTCGGATTCCATAATCACAATCCAAATGTCAATTCATGATGTGGAATCTGGATAGGGATTTTTAGAGCCTGAAATCAGAATATAAATTTTATTCTAACTCTTTGTGTCTGAAATCTCTGTCTCATTCTGACTCGAATTCCGATGACAGATTGTAGATTCCAAATTCATATTCAGATATCTGGATCTGAATGAACTAGATGATTCAGAATATCTCGCTGAATTCAAATTACCAAATCCAGATCCATTTTTTGTATTCGGAATTACAGATTAAAGTTCACAGACGAAGAAAATAAATAAATAAACTAATTCCAAAATTGTATGTTACATATTCTGCTATACAGAATTGATTTTAATTCGTATTCCAAATAATAACTTCAGATCGCGATACCATATTTCAGTTTTCGAACACTGTGAAGTCAAATCGAAGTCAAATTCGAATTCCATTTAAGGATTCTCAGTTCAAGTAATAAGAGAGGATTGTGTATCCAAATCCCGCTTTTTTTTTATTCAGCTTCTGAATTCAATGTTAAATACGGAAAACAAGCTCAACGTGTAGAACTCATTTATGTATTCTGAAAAATGAAAGCTGAAATTTAAAATCTTTAGTACAGGTCCAGAAACCTGAATGGAGATTGGGATTCGAATTCGAATGTCAGAATCAGAGTAGGGATGGTGAAATCAGAATCCGAATCAAATTCCAAGTCTCTGAGTCTTTGATCTGTAACCGGAATTCTCAGAATCTAGATATCGGAATATGAATGCGGTATTTCGAACTAAATCCATCGTCACGATTTAGAATCGGATAGAGACGTAAATAAAACAATATTCCGTATTGATTGAAATTTTTATGTTCAAATCTATGTTTCGAAAATCCGACTTCAGATAAAATACCTAGTACTACTGACTTCAGAGTATGGATGCCAATCTGACATTTCAGATTGGGATTGTGGGATTATTCCAGATTACAAATTCCTGACTTCAGAATTTCTAAAGGCTTATTTCAATCTGAAATTCTAATGTGTTTTCGAAATCACTGATTCTCTGCACTTTCACTCAAATACCAATGGCAGATTCTAAATTCAGATTCCATAATTAGATAGCAAATACAAATTCCGATCCGGATTGTGATTTCTAACTCCATGTTTAGATTCAGATTGCCGCATCCAGATTCAAACTTAGCATCCTGAGTCACATGTCACCGATTTTAGATTCCAGATTTGAACTTCAAGGTTCATTGAGTCAAATTACCGATTTTGAAATCCCAATTCCGAGTTGAAATTTTGTGATTCTAAGATCTTTATCACATACATACTATTGAAACTTTAGTGAACATTCTTCTTGTATCAAATTAAAATTCCAGATTTGTTTCTTCCTCTTCTGAGCTCAAAATTCAGACTTACATCTGGAATTTGTTTAAATCCGTAAAATAATATTCTATATTGATTCCATTTTTCAGATTCAGATTAATTCGAATCTAATATTGATTCCGTTGGTTGATTCAGACATAATTCACTTCGGATTAAGATATAATTCCAGAGCTCTCAGCACGACCACACGACCTCAGATTATAGATGTCAAACTGAAATTTCAGAAAAAAGCTTTTTGTTTTCAAATTCCAAACGTTGAAATGTTGATTCCAAGCTGGAAACATAAACTCAAAGTTGAAGCGATTTTTGTTTCCGGTCACAGATTCTAGCTTCAGTTTCCAGAACCTGATCCCAAGGTTGATTTCGGACCCACATTAAGATGTTGAATTCCATACCTAGATTCGATTTACAGATTTCCAAACAGGTGTTCAGTATTACATATTACAAATCACACATTTCAGATTCCAAATTTGAACTACAAATGCTATTGAGTCAGATTCCGGATTGTAGAATCCTAGTCCTGAACTCCAGTTTTAAGGTTTAAAAATGTATATTACATATTTAGAAATATAGAGCTGGTATCAATTGTTGTTTTATACCCCAGATAGCAATTTCAGATCGAGGAATCATATTTCGCTTTTCGGAATATGTGATTCTGATCATTTTCAAATGAATTCCAGTAGTAGATTCTCAATTCAGATAACAAATTTGGGTTCTGGAACAAGTTCAGATTTGCTAACTTTTGGATCCAGATTTCAAGGTCGAGCTTAAAATTCAACAACTGATCAAATTTTTTTAACTCAGACTGTGCACAATAAGATTTTATGCTGAATTTAATTTCAGATTCAGATTTATATTTAAAAAATTCAACCTCATCTTCTCGTCTAATGAAGATTGCATTGGTGGATTCTGGGTTCAAGAATTAAACTTCGAAACCATGCTTCGGATACAGATACAATTCTGAATGTGTATTCCCGACTCCAGATTATGGATGCCAAATAAAAATTCCATATTTAAAATTTCAGACTACAGAATTCAATGCTCATATGTTTATTTCTTGTATCCAGAACTTATATCTAAATTCTTTAATCTGAATCCTGAAATCTCAAATCCTTGATGAGGAATTTGAAAAGGGAGTTCTCGAGACTGAAATCAGAATCTGAATCTTTTTCCAACTCTTTGAGTCTAGAATCTCTTCCTCATTCTGACTCGAATTTCGATGACAGATTCTAGATTTGAAATTAATATTTAGATCCAGATGATGGGTCTCAAAATCTCGCTGAATTCAAATACCCAAATCCAGGTCCATTTTTTGTAATCGGAATTACTGATTAAAAAAAAAATGGATAATATATAAAAAAAAATATATATAAAAAAATGGATTTCTGTCTGTCTGTCTGTCTGATTCTTATGGACTCGGAAACTACTGAACCGATCGACATGAAAATAATCAAGCAAATGAACGAAATTTTGCATGTGGAGGTTTTAGGGTGCAATAAATGTTTCTATGGTGGCTCGAGACCCCTCCCCCATTTCTAAGGAAGGGGAAACCAAGACGTGAGGATGAAAATTAGGATTTATATCTAAATGTCGTAATCCGATTAGAGATTCTGATACCAGAATTTGAATTTCTTTGAGTCTTTGAGTCTAGAATCTATAATCGGAATTCTAAGAATCTGGATTCTGGAGACCGAATCCGAGATTTCGATCTGAATCCACCATTCTGAACTTCATCAGTAATCCGCAATTGCCGTCAGTGAGTAATCAAGTTTGGTTTGGATAGCATCTGTACGCAATGATTCTCTCCTCTTCTATTGCTTAAACCCTCTGCCCCTCAAAAACTATTCGCCCAGAACACACACAAAAAAAAATGCGGGGACGAGCTGGAAAACGACTATTGCCCAATAAATTTTCAATGTTTTCTCGCTTCATTCCCCAAATCGTCGCACTTCTTCCACCATTTTTTCGCCATGCTGCTCCGCGGAGAGTGGAATCCGGGAAGAGCGATGGCAAGTGGTTCCACTGCTGGAGCCAACGGAACTGTCAAGCGGAAAATTTGCATATACATACGTATGTTCTGCAGCCAAAATGTAAGCAGCTCAAGCTGCTGCAGAGAAACTTAACACTGAACCATGACCCCCCGCGGGAGCACCAGGAACCAGAAAACCTTGAGGGCGGGGGTTCTTTATCTGCAATCCCATAAAATGTTATATAGCATGTTAAAAAGTTAGTTTAAGGATAGATCAAAACGAGCGCGCGCAAATGGTGTGCTCTTTTGATGTTGCAGTTTGTTTTTGTTTTCGGGGGCGGGGGACACACTATTTAACTGTGTGTGCACTTTTCTGGTTCTTTACCCCCCGCGCCAAACTGTAACAGATTGAAATTGATCCCCGGGAATCGTTTATTTATTCAAAATGGCTTTCGATCGTTCTGGGTTTTTTTTTTGCTTGCCTCGTCGCTGTTCCGGAGCCAGAGCCGGAGTCCAGAGGATAAGCATTTATTTTTACGACAGTTTCGGACTGACCCTCCGCCCGTCTCCAAGTTTGTTTATCGGGAGTTAAAATAAATTGTTTTTGAAAAGTGAGAAGGTTGGCTTGTTTCTTTCACTGGTAGATGTGCAGCAGCTGCCACGATGCAGAGACGTGTTCGTTGGGAAAAATGTAGTCATTCTGTTGCCTGAAAAGTGGATGCAATCTTTCAAATCCATCGATGCGGTTATTGAGGTGTCAAATATTTAATTTCGTCTCCGGTTTTTCGGCGGAACGAAGTGAGGTTTGTTTCTCAACAAAGCAAAAATTCGTCTCGATAATCATTCCATCAGTCGAACTGAAGACAAACGAAACCGATAAAAGTTCCCGAAAGAACCGAGAATAAATATTGAACTGCAACTTTTCCCAAGAAAGCGAACGGTGGAACTCTTTCGTAAATAAGCTCGAAATTAAGGGGGTCCTTCCGCGGAACAACGGTCGATGGGAGGCCCCATTAATTGAATGCTTCCTCTCGATCGATGTCGTCTCGGCTAGGATTTCGATGGCTTCAGCGCGCGTGTAGAGTCACTAAATCATAATTAACGAAGCCACTGTTTTGGGCGCCGCGCGCTTTGTGCAAACAATCCAAGTTGGAAAGTAGAAGTAGAAGCTTCCAACTAAAACTGCTGTCCTGTTGCTGTCGCTTTGCCACCAAACCACGGGACTGGAAAACCGAAACGGTCCCGCTCCCCAGATTGTATCTTGTCAAAACGTCGTGTTGCAGTTATCTATAATGCTTTCGCCGAAAAAGAAAAACGACCAACGCCGAGCCAACTCTCGCTTTATTTATTCATTTATTTTATTGAAAGTTTAAGCATCCATTACAGTAGCCATTTTGGTAAGCTGTTCGCTCGCTCGCACAAGGGGTCCGGTGGCTGCCGACCCTGCGGTGGGACCAGGGGCCAAGCTTTGGCTTCGAACCGGGGGACGACGAAACGTGGTGAAAGCAGTAGTAGCAGCAGGGTCGCATAATCGTAAAACTCAATTACTTCTGCTTGTTTAGAGTTTGCTCCGCTCCTGCTCTTGAGAGCGAGGATCCTGGCGTTGATGAGGTGGGAGGAACTGCTGCCGCACAGTTGATATTAATTAATGGCAGCTTTTCGAAGGACGAAACGGGACGGGATGAAGATAACTCATAGTCCGGGACAGTCCGGAACGGAAAGCTTTCGTTGTGTGACGTTGCTCACGTCCGGCGGCATGGCGCAAGGTCAGCTAAAAGTTTCCCGGAAAATTTCCACCTAACAACATAAATATTTATCAACCATGGTTACCCCGGATGCTGGAAGGAAGAACGATTTGAAGAGCGATTCTCTCGGAGCTTACCGTTTGTCTGGGGGGACATTAACCTCTGTCCAATGTGTCGATGATTTGTTCCGTGCGGGCATCAATGTTTGACTTTTTTTTTGTTCGTTGGAATACATACATTTTAAATGAGATGAGATTCGTTTCTGAAGTGAGCTGAACCTATTTCCGATGTTGTAACGGGAAGAGCTTGAAATGAAATAATCGATTTTGGGTTCACGTTCCGACGAAAAAAGAATCTTGAGAATGTGTACCAGCGGTTGATATACTGTAACTCGTGATGCGTAGTAATACTCAGAATATTTGGAATGACTCATGGAATTCCACGTACAAAAAATATCAATCATCAATAGTAATCATCCAAACTGATTATATATCTAAAAAAAACCAATGCTTGAATCTAAAATGTTGAGTTAGAAAAAGATTTGGGTCTGAAATTCAGTATTCCACTTTGGAATCCGTTTCAGAATCTCAATCTGGATTCGAAATCTACGTACTAAAATATGAATTTTAATCCCCGTTGTCTGAGTCCAAAATCTGTGTGATTTAGTTGGAAAGTTAAATCAAAAGCCTGGTTCTGAAATCTGAATCTGAAATCTGAGTCAGGAACATGTATTTGGAATCTGGGAATCTGAATCTGAAATGTTAGCATACAAACTTTGACAAATTTCCAGCCGGGATTTGGAATCTTTACACGGGATTCGGATATGAAATCTGGATCTTGAACTGGATCTAAAATAAAAAATCCGGGGATTGCTTCCGGAAATCTGCTTAATATTTGTAATCTTGAATCGTAAATGCTGCTCTAGAAATTGAAACATGAGTGCAGCATTTAGGATCTGAAATAAGAAGCTCAAATCTGGAATCTCAATCCTGATTGAAAGGCGGAATATGAATTTGAATTTATCAGGATTCTCAAATCGAAGACAAAATGTGATATTCAAAGTCTATAATAGATTATAGACTCTGAATACCTAGATACCTAGATACCTAGATACCTAGAGGTATCTTTAAAACTGGCCCAGAATTTGAAAATGGCTATTCGAATTTGGAAGCTGAATCTAAAATTTTAACTCTGTATCTTGATTTTTATTTGAATCACTAGCGGCCCAGTACCATGTAATAAGTTTCTAACGAAGACGTTGGAATAGCTTTGCTGTTGCACTACTTTGCTCTACTCTCTACTCTGTACTCTGTACTCTGTACTCTCTACTCTCTACTCTCTACTCTCTACTCTCTACTCTCTACTCTCTACTTTCTACTTTCTACTCTCTACTCTCTACTCTCTACTTTCTACTTTCTACTTTCTATTTTTTTATTTCATTTCATTTTTTTTATGCCGCCCTTTCGGACACGAATTTTTTTTTAGCGCTTTTATTTATAGTGAGATATATTCTGAAATCCTATGGGCCGATGACTGTATACGGAATGGCAGTATGAAATTTATATCTAAAATCTATATTCCAATTTTAGGAATTTCAAAAATATTATTTTCAATTATTTTAGGTGCTTGGTGCTCCCGTGGCCGAGTGATTAGCGTCATAACTAACATGCCGGGTGGTCGGGTTCGATTCCCGCTCTGGTCGGGGGAATTTTTCGTCAAAGAAATGTCCTCCGACTTGCACTTTGATCACGCGTATTCTAGAGCTTGCCACTCAGAATGCATTGCAAGGCGTGTTATTTGGCATAGAAATCTCAACTAAGTACTAATAAAAATGACGCAAGTAATACTACGTTGAGACGGCGAAGTTCCTCTAGGAACGTTAGTGCCATTGAAGAAGAAGAAGAAGAAGAAGAAGAAGAAGAAGAAGGTGCTTGGAATTCAGAATTTGAATTTGTAATCTAAACCTGTTATGGCCTGTTATGAATCCTGTGATCTGTAGTTTTAAATTTGGAACACGAGGACTGCTTATGAAACCGCAATCCGAATGTGAAATACGATTTGTGATCTGAAGTTTGAATACTAAATCTGGATTCGAAACATCAAAGCATCAAAAATATTCTAGGCTCATATTTTTGATTCCCAGAGATCCACAGAGATTCTGAGATTCTGAGATTCTCATATATTTTATTTTTATTCGGATAGAATTTAATCCGATGTCCTGGTCTCACTTAGAATCCATATTTATGATCATATCCGAACATTTGAACTATGTTTCTGAATCAAGCATCCCGTATCTCAATCTGGAACTATAATATGGATTCTAAAGCGTCAGTCTGTAGCGACTCAATAAATCTGGCAGCTTGGAATCAGAATTTGAAGCCTTTATCTTTAAGTTGTGATCGTCTTGAACCGGATTTTTAAATCTGAATCTGAAGCTCAGTATCAATAATTTGGCATTGGATCTAGAAACTGAAATTTGTATCCGGAGCCTGGAGCTCTAATTCATATCTGAATACCAAAATTTGATCTTTGGATTTAGCATCCGGCTCCTAGATGTAGAAAAGATCTCGGATTTGGAATACAAATGGATTTGGAAATCTAAATCTGGAATCATGAATCAAAAATCTAGTTTTGGTCCAGGAAACCAAAATCTGGATCTGGAATTTGGAATCAAGATCTGCGATTTGTTGTTCTGAACTGTTCATCTGCGTCATGTGAAATTTGTAGCCCAAGATTTTAAAATCTGAAATCCCAAGTATGAAATCTATGATCTAGATATGATTCTAGAACCTAATTTGATGTTCAAACCAGGAGTGATCTGTAACCTGAAAATCTGCAAATTTAAATTTGGATCGTTCTGGAATTCCTTTTACGAATCCGAATCCTTATTAAAAATCTGAAATCGTGCTGTCAATCTGCATTTTCCGAATCATGAATTCGAATCTGAAATCATAACGAGCAACCTGAATCGTAAATTTAAAACAAAGATTGACATTTATGACCTGAATCTGAATACCGTAGCTGAAACCTCAGAATGCAGAATTCAAGGCCAGAATTCGAGATCCAGAAAGCGAATCCAATACCTTGATTGGTAATCATTTATGATGCATGGATCTGGAATGAGTATTTGCTCCGTGTGTATTCTCTATAAAATCTGTAATCTTGTATTTGTATTTTTGTACATTAAACCTGGTTTTAAGGTTTTCTAACTTGAAGTTTCACCGGTTTGCAATTTGTAGCTCGAATTCTGGATTGGTTTCTACAATCTGGATTCCACGACCTGGATAAGAATCTGGTGTCTAAATTTTTGTGATATGTTATCAAGAATTTCGAAAAAGAAATCCGGATTTAGATTAGGATCCTGGAATCCAAGTCTTACTATGATATTTAGAGTCTGGAATGTAGATCCAGTATATGGATCTTCATCTGAACAAACAGTTTTTCAGTTTTCAAATCATGGATCCATATTCCAGATTCCTATCCTAGACTCAAATTAAGCATCGGATTCCATACTCTCAAAGTCATATTAAATCCTTGGTTTGCCAAGAATCTAACAAGGCCTACCGATGGCTAACCTTCGTCTCATCCACACCGAAAGAAACGAACTCATTCGTGTAATCCGAACAAATGAAGCGTTCAAGTTTGCCCCAAAACGTGCCTTAATGTGTTAATAGTTTTCTTAATTTTTTACCTTTCATATGTGTGCCTTGAGTAACTCAATATTTCAAATCGATGCTTCTGAGCAAGAAATCTATGATCTAGACATGAATCTACAATCTGATTTGAAGATCGAATTTGGAGTAATCTGTTATATTGTCGTTCGTTTGCAATCGGAAATTTTTAGGTTTTGGATGCCTGGAACTCGAATCCTTACTCAGAATCCAAAATCTTGATTTTGTTGGTCTAAGCTTTTAATCTCAAATATGAAATCAGTGTTTTTCTGAATACGGATTTTTTGAATCTATAATTGGAATCAGGAATCATAAAATCAAATCTAAAACTAGAATTGAAAATCATTATGTTATCCTTAATAATACCACTTGAATCTCAGAGTACAGGATTCAAAGACAGGAATCCGAGATCCGGAAAGCGAATTAGATTTGTGAAAATATGATTCTATAATTACTTTTTGCCCTTATCTCCGTATTAAGTCTGATTCTAGATTTGGAATCCCGAGGCTAGAGCCTGATATGTGGATTCCGTCTTTCGAAATTCGATTTTGGAATATATTGTTCGATTTCTGTGGACAGGATTCTAGCATCTGAATATCGTGCAATCCAAAATGTGAAATCTCGATTCGAAACCTGAATTTTGAGATCGGTATGGTGACATACAATTTCCAGCTGTGTAGTTTGAAATATGTAATCACGATTCTGATATTCGGAACAAAGAATTTGGAATCTGAGCATGAATCAGGAATATTATTTGAAGTGAAATATATGATCTGAAATAATTGATCCGTAGTGTGTTATTCGAAATACAAATTCTGAATCTGAATCTGAATATGCTGTTCGGAGTTTGGAATCCGAATCTGGAATATCTGGAATTCGAATCTGAATTCTGGATTATTATTTGAAGGACTAAATATGGCTCGAATCTAAAGTAATGATTCAAATCTAGAAATCTAGCTAATTTGAATAAAAAATCCGTAGATGGAATTCCATAGTCCACGAACCGGAGTCAGTATCCGAGATCCGAACGGACTCTCTATTCTGGATCTCATTCAGATTTCAAAATACATGATGAGTTTCAAATCCAGATGTAGACTGAGTATTATGAAATCCACATAACGCTCCACAGATTTTGGATCCCACCGCACGATTCGAACCAGATTGCTGAGTCGGATTCCAAATTATAGAACCCTCATACCAGATTGAAAGTTCAAGAGCACATATTTTGGAGTGGAGTGCCAATATCAATTCCAAATTTCCGTTGTAGATTGATTCCAGATCGATTAAGAGGATCTCAAGGATTATGAAATATAGATTTATAATTATAATCCTAAGAATTCTGATCTGATTCTCAGGTGTTAGTAGTGTAAAAAAATGGCAAAGAAATATTGTTTTAGAATGAAAAAATGTCTGAATTAGAATAATTTGAATTTTAAAATTCAATCAGAACCTACATTTTCAGTTTGGCATCCTGAATTCAAAGCCGGTTCAGTTTTTTTTAAGATTCCGGAAGTGATTTTCGAATGTCAGGTTCAAGATTCATATTCGAGATTCGAGATTTGGAATCGAATTTGGGAATTCGAAATGAATTTCACTAATTTATGTTCTGGAATTTGATCCAGACATTGAACAAATGTCTGAATTCTAATAATTTCAACTTGCAATTTTAGTTTGGCATCCAAAATCTGGAAAAAGAATCTCAAGGAATTTGGACTCGTTATACCGAATCCGCGCCAGCATTCCGAAATCTGGAATCCGGACGCTAGTTTGTTAATTCAAGAACAAAAGTTGCAATCGGAAATTTATTCATATTCCGAAATTCATACTTTGTAATAAGGAATCGTTAATGTGGATAGTGAATTTGCAAATCAGATATGACCTAGAATCTGATTTTCAGGTGAAGTATGTAACCTAGGATTGATAATATAAAAACTGGACAAGGACACAAAGCTTTGTGTAATTCTAATTCAATTTGAGATACAGCATCTGCCTGAAAGTCTGGATTTATGGCATCTGAGTTCTGGGAAACTTGGGCACTTCATCTTAAACATTTCTATTCTTTCTTAAGAACAAACATGTAGAATAAGGCTGTATTGTTCCGCAACAAAAAAAAAATATGACCAACCTGTCGTGTATTTGTGATCGAATCATCAACGAATTATAAGCAGATTAGGTTTCGTGGTGTGGGGAAGCTCATTCCTCAACCCCCTCAACCGATCATCTATCATCGAGTGAAGCTTACAGGAAGATAACTTTGTCTCTCCACAAGGGGCAAGAAAATTCGAACGCCACGATGGTTTCCCTATCCTCCTCCGCTCTCTGTGTGAGCCTTCGTTTGATGGTATTATTATTGCATTACTGTCTCTCTCTACAGTTTTCTTCTTGGAAACAACTCGCACCTTCCACACGCGCGCGAGCTTTATCTGCACGCCTCCACCGAATCTATGAGCGGGGATAATCCTCAATTATGGCTGTTTCTCGGTTAGCTTTCGGATGGTTTGCTGGTTTGCTGTCTTGCGGTTTTTTTTCTCGCTCTTCGTTCTGTGTTTGTAAAAGTTTGACCAAACAACATTAAAAGTTGACGCGCCACCAACGGAAACAAACCAAACAAAAAAAAAAAAAAAAAAAACGAATCGGTTCTTTGTGAAACAGATGCACACAGCAAAATATGGTCGTCGTCAAGCTTCGATCGGTCCCTTTTTCGGATTGCTTGCTGTTATGATTCTTTTCTCATAAAAAATATCGATCAATTTTATTAGTTTACGAGGTTTTTTCCGTTTGTTATGGCGGAGAAATTGGCACACTGTCCTGGGATCGCATTCCAGAATAGTTTATCGGCGGGATTCAGGATAAGCTGAGACATCAAACAATCGCCTCATCAAGGCTAATGAGGCCCCGCCGCCGAGTCTTGCTTGCCAAAGCCACAAAATGGCCATGCAAATACCGAGCCCAACGCAGTCTACTCTCCTGATCTCTCCCGTTCCGTTCATCACGTCGCGTTTTGCGTTTTGTATGCATGCCACCACCCCCAAATGCATCATTTTAATAACAATGCACGCTGCGACTGCGACTCTGAGTGCAGAATATGTGTGTTTTCATACACACACGTATCCACGCAACATCGTTCGTTGACAAAGTTCTTCGTCCCGTCCGCCGGCTTTTCCGCTCCTCCCCCATCACCACCCCCGCGCGCATCATCCGAGGCATTCACAATGGACTCATTATACAAATTTTCATTGCTTGTGCTCCCCGCGGGTTGGAGCCGAAGAGAAGGGTCCCTCCCTTTCGAATGGATGGATGGAAAGGATGAACACAGGGGAAAAAAAGAGTAGAGCCCCATCGGTGCACTTGAGCGGCGGGGAGAGTGCAGCAATGCGATGCACCCCCCTCCGTTGTGGCTGCATCGACCGCACAGACGTTACCACCCTCCCCACACATTGTAATACATATGGTAACACACAAAAAGTAATTTCGAAAAAGTTGACTCGACTCGGACTCGGCGGTGGAGAAATGAGTGTCGAGTACATCAGAATGCGGACGGACACGCACTGCTTTCCGCCCAGGGGATGGTCGGGGTGGTACGGAGAGGGGCTGAAGCCACAAAAATTGATGAATGAAATGCAATCATCATAAGTCATTCGCTGTTGGTTTTGTTCATATTTTTTTTTTCGTTCGTCTGCTGTTTGTCCAATTGCAAATGGACGAAAAATTCATGCAAAGTTTTGGTTGTCATCTCCGAATGTGTGCGTGTGTGTATGGAACCTCTGTTCTTCGCATGCAAATTGCTTTCGGAATTCGTTGTTCGCATGATGGATCAGCAGCAGCAGCAGCTATGGAAACAGCTATGTCCCAAATGTGATGTATTAGATTCACGAGGGGGCTTGAAAAGCTGTCAACTGTCAATGAACTTCAAGAGTAACGAAATCTTACAGAATCCCATCATTAGAGCCAATTTTTTTGAGAATGAGAACCTCAAAAGCATTATTCTTAACGATACCACACGAGTACAATATTGGATGTCAGACCTGATAACTCAAACCGGTGACAGGTACTTCATCCTGCAGTCCTTGTAATTTTAATATCTACATTCACCGTCGAGGATTTCTTGTTGGCTAATTGTTTGGTGTTCTGTGTACCCAAGGTGTGGATGAAAATTTTCGAGTGTATGCGGAAGCTGATGAAGATGTCACGCCCCGACTCTATTTGTTTTGTTTAAAATGCTCCACTTTTTTCCTTTCATTTCACTTTAGGGAGACAGTTTTCAGAACCTTGACTTACCTAGACTCACATTTTGGAATCAAATTAAAGACACTGCTGAGGGTTCCAAAAGCCGGAAATCCAGGATTAGTTCTCAGTATCTCAAAATTAATTCGAATATCGCAAGGTTTAGTGTTCTTGTACAGATATTATTTACAAATTTATTACCCATATAAAAGATTCTCCATTACAGAATATAGATTTCAGAATATGCATAAATACCAGATTTAGATATCGATTTACCTTTATTCTTGGACTAGCTGACCCGGCAAACTTCGTCCCCCCCAGTTTTAGGGGGAATAAATGTTTCTATACCTCCATATACCTAATTTGGTTTCGTTTACTTGATTAATTCTCGAGTAATGCAGAAATTTGTGTTTCATTTGTATGACAGACCACCACACCCCCCCCCCCTACAAGGGGGGAAGAGTTTCTTACCACGATATAATCATTTATTGCACCATAAAACCTCCACATGCCAAATTTCGAAATCCATTTTTATACATATAGATAGAATTTTAAAATTAGCGCTCAGATCTCTGATTTCGTATTGTCATGGTGGTTTTTGGATTCGGTATTACAAAACCTAATATCGGCTCGAGATTCGATTCCAGATTCTGAATGCCAGACTGAAATTGCAGGTTCAGACATAATTCAAATTATTTGAATTCAGTTTTATTTTTCAATCTAAAACACTGCTTTTTGAATTTCATCATGATTCCCAATTACAAATCCCACATAAAAAAAATTACAATACTTTTCCGAGCTTTTAATTCCAGATAGCTGGATCGCGTGTGTTTGCGCGCGTGCGTTTGTAGAGAATAGAGAGTAGATAGTAGAAAATGAAGAATAGAGAGTAAAGAGCAGAGAGCAGAGAGTAGATAGTAGAAAATGAAGAGTAGAGGGTAAAAATCAGAGAGCAGAGAGCAGAGTGCAGAGAGCAGAGAGCAGAGAGCAGAGAGCAGAGAGCAGAGAGCAGAGAGCAGAGAGCAGAGAGCAGAGAGCAGAGAGCAGAGAGCAGAGAGCAGAGAGCAGAGAGCAGAGAGCAGAGAGCAAAGAGCAGAGAGCAGGGAGCAGGGAGTAGAGAGTAGAGAGTAGAGAGTAGAGAGTAGAGAGTAGAGAGTAGAGAGTAGAGAGTAGAGAGTAGAGAGTAGAGAGTAGAGAGTAGAGAGTAGAGAGTAAAGAGTAAAGAGTAGAGAGTAGAGAGTAGAGAGTAGAGAGTAGAGAGTAGAGAGTAGAGAATAGAGAGTTGAGAGTAGAGAGTAGAGTCTAAAGAGTAAAGAGTAGAGAGAAAGAGAATAAAGTATAGAGTAGGGAGAAGAAATGCACCCGATGTGCACCCGTGGCCGAGTGGTTAGCGTCCCACACTATCATGCCGGGTGTTCGGGTTCGATTCCCGTTCTGGTTGGGGGATTTTTCGTCAAAGAAAATTCTTCCGGCTTGCACTGTGGTCACGCGTATTCTAGAGCTTGCCACTTTAGAGTACATTCAAGGCGTGTTATTCGGCATAGAAATCTCAACCAAGTATTAATGAACGACGCTAGTTAATGAATACGTTGAGACGGCAAAAGTTCCACAGGGAACGTTAACGCCATTCAAGAAGAAGAAGGGAGAAGAAATTGAAGAGTGGGGAGTTAAAAGATAAAGTCAAAGTTGAAAGAGCAATCATTGATCGCAGAGAAAGAGTAGAACAAATGAGACATAAAAACACTTGGTCTAAAAAAGAAGCATTGAAAAGAAAAAAAAAGTTGCGAGAGTCTGTTCGAGTGCAACAGCAAAGCTATCCCAATGCCTTTGCGAGAACCTTATTAAAACATGGTACTGGACCACTAGTCGCAGAACATAAATTAGTAAAATTCATTTCAAATTTCACATTTGAATTTCGATTCTAAATCTCAAATATCGAATCAGAATCTGATTTCTGGAGAGAGATTCCGGCATCTCAATCAGATTAGAAAAAAAGATGGTCCAGGATCTTGATAAAAGTTTCCAATTCCGATTTTTGAGTTCAGTATTCCGAAGCAGTATACCGCCTTTAGATTGGATTCCAGATTCTGGATGCCAAAAAAAAAAGATGCAGTTTCTAATTGAATTTCATTCAAAACATTTAATTTCAAATATTTTTCCTTCAATCATTCCTTCAAAAATGTAGAAAAAATGTCTTAAATGCCGTTTTAAGACATTTTTTCTGCTTGATTTTATATTACAAATCCCATGTAACAGATTTTACAATAATTTTCCGGATCTCTAATTCCAGATAGCTGGATCTGATTCCAGAATATAAATCAGTTAAGTTTATTTCAAATTTCACATCTGAATTTCGGTTTCAAATCTCAAATCTCGAATCTGAATCTGGTGACCGGAAATCGAGACTGGAGACAGAACCTGACATCCGAAAATCAGCGCAAATTACGATGACGGGTTTTGGGTTCAATATTCCCAACCTGGCTACCGGCTGTGGATTCGATTCCAGATTCTGGATGCCAAACTAAAATACTGCTGGTTCTGATAGAATGTCAAAATGACATTTTTTCTTTCAATCTGAAACAGTATTTCAGACGGTGCTTGGGGCTCTGATCAGAGTTTCTCATTTTTATTACATAACAGCAAATACTCATGAACAAAATTTTCATTTTGTAAAATTCAATATCTCAAGAACGGTTATTCCTAGGATAAATTTTTTTCGTATTACTATTCCCAAATGGTCACGATTTCACAGAGTATTGAAAGTTCATAAATTTTCAAAAATTCATATCTATCGCGTATAAAAAAATCGCGTAATTTTGAGCAAATCGCGTAATTTCGAGAGAATCGCGAACAAAAAAAATTGCTCCATTACCGGCGCGCGCTGGTCACTACCACACTCGCACACGCTCTCGTAGAATTTTTTCTCTTCTCTTTCTCTTCCCAACAAAGCGACGGTAGGCAGGGCCGAATGGCGTATTTTCAGGAAAATCACGTAAAAAAATCGCCTAATTTCGAGTAAATCGCGTAAAAAATCGCGCAAAGTAAAATTATGTAAAAAAAATCGAATGAAAAAAAAATTCAGTGTTCGTCAAATTTCCTTAATTGAAAGTGTTTTGTAATAAAAATATTTTGAAACATATCAAGGGGCCATGTTTTCAGCCACAAACATTTTGAAAATTAAATTCAGTTTCTGAGTATTTTTTAACAGTGTATTTAAAATGTTATTTTTTCTAAACAGTTCATTGATTTCCCATCAACTTCACTGTACATCATACTTCAATCAAATATCTGGATTTAGAGTTATGATTTTTTGCAAAAAAGGTCAATGATTCTGAAAACGCCCTTACAAAAATTAAGTCGTTATTAAAATTGATCATCATAATAAAAAATGTTATTTTATGTAATTGCCGCCACTATATGTAGAAGATTTAAAAAAAAAAAAATCTGAGAGGGTAGCATGCAGAATCAACTGTTTTACGTCTGATATGGTATGTAACTGCTCTATATTAAATCACGAGTAAAGAATCATAAAATCTGGTATAAGAACATGAGTCTGGTAACCGGAAAACCCAACATTTCTTTTAGAGGATAAACTGAATCTATGAACGAATAAATTGAATAAACCAGGGAAATGTTTGTATCGGAATTGATCATTTAAGATTTGAAGACTGGAGTCGAGAATCTCATCTTAACCCAACTAGGAATCCAAAACTGAAATCTGCAATCTGGGATTCGAATCTGAGATCAAAATTTGTGACTTGTAATCTGGGATCTCGACCGTGAATCGTATCAGGAAACTTGAACCGGGAATCTAAATATCAGATTTCAATCTATAATCTGTATTTTTAATCTTGACGCTAAAGTAATTTTTCAACAAATAAGTATGCATATTAAATCTGAATCTCGAATTATTTATGTCTATCCGTGATTTGAGTCCGACTTCAGAATCTAGGATTTTTTTGGAATCTTGTTAGGGAACTTTGGCCGGACTTTCCTAATCTATAATCTGTACTGCGAATCTTGAAGCTGAAGTAAATTCCTGATTAATAAATACATGAACATTAAACCTGAATCTGAAGTCCATATGTCGAATTTTTATTTTAGCATAAGACATTTGGGGGAAGAGAATTTGAAATGTAAGAATGTGCAATTTCTGGAACGTGGAATTTGATTATGTGAATTTGGAATCGATTCCCGTAAAGCTGAACTTTCTCATGTATTCCTGGATTTGAGCGTGACTTCAAAATGTTAAATCTCGAACCGGGAATTCGCACCAGTGGCTATGTAGTAGTGTAAAACAGCATTGCATTCCAGCCGGCCTTGGTTCGATCTCGACCCCTGTTTTTAGCATCATTTGGATTTTTTTTTGGGTACAATTCTAAGCTGACGTTCAGTCTAAGAGAAAGAAAGGTGTGCTCCCATACATACAAACATTTTAAAACTTTTGAAAAAGATGCCTTTATTTGTTCATTTCACCCTTCAACACACGAAAAAAATATTTTTCCTGACAAAGATGATATTTCTTCTACCAACGCTAGTTTGGGTGTTCTTTATCATTCAAATCAAATTAATTGCCTTCGAATCTTTTGAACCATTTTTAACACATGCTTACCAAAGGAGCATATTCTGTGCAAGATCCGACATCCGTATAAAAGTGGACCAGTGCCTTCTATGGGACGAGGCTGAAGGCTTTCAACTTTGTTCTCGTCTGCTTCATCATTCATCTGGAATGACAACCTAGGTTGGTGAGAAAATCAGTCCAGAACATCAACAACGATTCGTTTGATTGACTCCACAACGAATTGCATCGACCTATCTGCCCGTCTGATGCCAAACCTCTAGGAACGGATCCTTTTTGTACAGTTTACACCAAATCTGTTCCCCATATTCCCTCCCAGCCTCGAGCCCTCCCAGCATCCCATCTTCCAGCAGTGTTAAATCAATCCTTGGGGGGGTTATCCAGCCGGTAATCCACTCGTCAATCGAGCGTAGAATAGCCCAAAACAGGCCATCGACCCGTCAGCAAATGTCACCGAGCGTTTTCACCAGTCAGGCGGTTCGTTACACACGCAAACATATACACACACACACAAGCACACGCACGGTCACAACACATGTGCTTCGTCGGAACAAGGGGCGAACAAATTGTGTATCGCAAACCTGATTAATGAAAGCTTCTGTCTTCCCTTTTTCTCGTGGTTTGGGTCCCAAGGCCGCCGCCACGGTCGGGGAAGAAGGAAATCACTGAACCATGTTGCGAGGAGAGGCTGGCTGCTGCAGCCGCGTCAAGCTTTCGAGGTTTTGGGATGCGATGTGATGCGATGGTTAACAGCTTTGGGGTTTCCTGGGGGTCTCTCTCTCGCTTGGTGTGTAGCACTCGTCGGGACGTGTAGAGCATCCTAATGAAACATACATCTCGTTGGCTGCTCTCGAAGAATTCCCTACGCCCCACCGCCCAGGAAGAGGAGCGAGTTGTTTCGTATGATAACAACATAATAAAAGCAGGAAACTAAATTACTTTTATCGGTTCGTTAAGAGCGACAGACGGTGTGAGGGAAGAGTTTTGTGGCTAAGGGATAAAGACTGATTCGTGATCTCGTTCATCAGGTCGTTGGCTTCGAGCTTCGGTGATTATTTGTCGATGATTCGTGAGTATCGCTCTGCTACGAACATTGATTCCAAGGTGCTGCTGTGGTCCACCAAACCGCGCCTCGAGCCAGACAGTGGATCTAACGAATTAAATTTAAATTTTCCCAGTCGCTAATCATAACGGTGTGTGTCCCACGGCACTGCCGTGGCAGCAGGTGAAAATTGGTTCATTAACTTGCGACGCGTGCCGCGTGCCGAGACTACCGGTCATAAAAACTAATCGCTTACGACACGAGAACAAGCCATTCCGATCAGAAGAAGCTCGCAATTTGAACTCGCAGGAATTTGCAAGAATTTTCCTCGAAGAACGCACATACACTCTCTCTCCCCGTAATAAATTCCGGAAAGTTTAATTCGTTTTCGTTCCGACCCAAGCGGCACAGAAAAAGACCATTCTTGCTTGCCAGACAGTCTCGTCGTCGTCGTCCCTTATCAGTCCCAGTCGGCAGTCTTATTCCTGTTTTTGCGCGCGCGTGTGTTCTTCTTCTCCACCAACCCAGCTGTTAGAGGGAACCTTTTTATCGCATCTTGTTTACCCAACCCACCACCCGCGAGAGCCACCCGTGTGAAAAATGATCCCATGTCTTCACTCCCGGTAAGGAGGCAGGGAAACAACTTCGAGAAGTTGGCCGAGAGAGGTGATTTCACTTCCCCACACAGAAGAAAACTCCATTAAAATATGATAATTGGTCGCGAACAAGTGTGGCAAGTGTGTGTGTGTGTGTGTGTGTGTGTGTGTGTGTGTGTGAGGTGTCACAAAATTTCGAGAAATGCCGGGCCGCGCAGTTCGGATGCGGATTTTGGGGTCGTCGACCCCAAATCGCCAATTATGACATCTGTCAAATAGGCTGTCAACTTGGGCTAAACTGTACACATCGCAGCGCGAAAGTACCCAGCTGAGTGTGTGATAAATATCGCATTGGGTCTCCAATGTCGCAGAGCGTTATAGGGGTAAGGATGGAGGGATGGACAAGGGGGGACAACTGCAACATGAGCAATTGTGTTGTGCTTAACGACCACTGATGATGTCATCATTAGCGAACAGACAGAGACGCGCACGCACACTCTGCTCTGTGCAAGTGGATGATCAATTTGCAAGGGTTTGGTCGGAGATTACGAAAAGAAGTGTGTGCTGTTGCAAAATTTATTTCCGTGAAACTACCGAAGTGTTCGCCAATTGGATGTGCGTGCGACGTGTGTTGGTGGGTAATTTGAGAAGCCCCCAAAGATACTTTGGAAACCTCTCCACCACCAATCGGGTGTGTTTCAACCGGTGGACAGAAATCGCAGAAGATACTTTCCGGCTGCTTATCCCCGGGGGATGACGAGACACACCTCACCCTCGATTTACACGGTTCCTAATTTGCTCGCATTTCGTGTGGAAAAGATAAAAATGTTTTTGCACAAAATGATAGCTTCATTTATTAGCTCTCACTTATCACCACTTTCATTTAATTTTGTATAACTTTGTTGGACAATAAATTTTGTAAACATTTCTACAGTATTACTTCGATAAAAGAATACACATTTTGATGTAGGACAAAAACCATTAGATTGAACCACTTACAGGAGAAAAATCAGGTTTTTTGGCATTTTTTAACATTCATTTCCTGATAAATGAAAGATTGAAAAAAAATAATTTTTGAACATTGGGGTTTCTTTAACGTCAATAATCAAAATTACACCAATGGCTCACGCAAAAACAAAAATTACAGCCTGGCCGCTAATGGGTTAAGCAGTCTCGAAACTGACTTAGGTTGCGGGCATCGAAATCAGTTGTATTTGGGATTTTTGGGATGAGGATTAAACCGATCGTTGTTTTTGTATAAAGTAAGAAGTAAAAAGATTTTCAAATGATTCTTTTGGAGAAGATTAGGATTGAATGAATCTTCGGAAAAAATGTATGATTTGAAAATGGAGAATGCTCGTGTTTCAACGGTCTATCGTATCCTAATATTTTCATCTTCTGATTATATCCGATTATTTCAGATTTTTTTTGAAAAATAACACTATTATTTATAGGAGTATATCCGAAATTTTTAACCATTTATCAAGAACTAGAAACTTTTTGTCTGATGGCATTTTCGTCAAAGTTATTGCAAATATAGAATTTCCGAATTGAAAAATGTTTGCTACTTAAGTAGTAGCGTCAGCATTACGACAATCGGCCTTGGCCGCCCGGAAAAGCCGAATAAATGTGGACCCAGTTTGCCGACCTGCCGAAAACCGATTCGAATCATGGTGAACCCAACCCGAAACAAGTCCGTTCGGATCAAAGAAAGTCGAACCAAAACAAAATACAGTAAATTCAAAGTAATGTTAAGCTAGCCACAAATGGCTGCCACAACGGCGCTCATTTCTTTCATCTCCCTCCCTCACCCCTCGCCCGAAAATCAATAATTTTGCGAAACAGTGTGAAGAAAATGATCGTTTTCGCACACTTCCCATTAAGTAATATCAACCAAACTCTAATCGATTACTCCCAAGATATTAAATTTTCATGTGCTGTCGCACTGTATAGTGAAAAACGTCGGAAAACTCGAGCTAGTGCTCTGAAAGTTTAATTTTCATTTTTCAATCTTCGGCAATGGTTTTGTTTGTATTGGTGAAAGCATCGTTATTTTTTTCGATACTGATGCCAGACAACATCATCGAAACAGCTATAAAAACTACTCAATAAAATGATATTCCTGAGTCATAGCGTTTCATGTCATGAAAATCAATAGAATAAAATTGTGTTGATATCAATAAAATTATTATTTTTACGTTTAATGGGTCTAGTATGTAAATTTTAGCAACTTTAACATTGAAAGAAAATTGTATTGCATAGATCGGAACACTGCCACGGCTGCCTATGCTTTCAAAGCAGTAAACGGAAAAGTATTACATTCAATCAAAATGCCTCGGTCAACGAAGAGAAGAGTTAAGGCTCTTTAACATGAATATGTGAAAACAATACGATTAACGAAGGAAAATATTAAGGAATTATCAACGTCGAGTTACTATGCGGAAGAAGTTGTTAACCCATAACTTTGATAATTTTTCATGTCTTTGCACAGCTACCATATGGTAATGTTTTTGCATCTAAAGGTAACTTAATATATTAGCTACCACTTACTATCAAGTTCACTCAGTTTTGTATAACTTTATTGGACAATAAATTCGATTTAAAGCAAATATGTTTGGAACGTGCTTTTAATATCAACTAAAAAACCCAACAAAATACAAAATTATGTGATCTTTTCTAATGTATTAATTTTATAAAAGAACATACATTGCAATATGGGGCAAAAATCGTACGATTGAGCCTTATACAGGAAAATAGCAACCGGGAAAATAATAACCACCCAATCCTCGATTTCATTGTTTTTTCGCATCATTTTGGTACTTTGCAGGTATTGGAAAATGTTTTTTTTCGGGAAATGGATAAATTCTTAAGTATAGACATTTGTCCACGGCCAACAATAAAACCAACAGTATATGCCTGCCAGTAATAAGTTGAAATTACATTAAATAAGAAATGTCACATCTCATCTTAGGTGTATTAACTTAGGCTTATACTTAGAGACCTCTATCCTCCTGTGCTTGTTCGTTCGTGAATATAAAATTGATGCATTTGTGAATACCGTATATTTGCTAATTGAACTGAATTTCAGTTCGCGGTATGTTTCTAAAGGATCTAAAGCACGCTTTCGAGACAATTTCTAGGCCCTTGTTGTTGAACACGATTAAGCGCTTTGCAATTACGAGTACTGTATATAAATGGTTTGAAAGCTATTTGTGTGACAGAACTCAACGGACTATTTTTAATGACTCAATTTCCAGTCCCGTAGGGAATAATCTTGGAGTACCTCAGGGAAGTGTATTTGGGCCCATTTTATTCAATATGTACATCAATGACATGCGACGAGTTTTACGATATTGCGATATTAATCTTTTTGCTGATGATACTGTGTTATTCATTGCAGCTAAAAATATATATGAGGCCGTTTTACACTTGAATGGAGATTTGCGTTCTTTAAGTAGATGGTTGAGGTATAAACAATTAAAATTGAAGATAAGTAAAACTAAATATATGATAATCCCGCGAAATCGCATACATGAAAACATCTCTATTGTAATTGATGATGAGACCATTGATCGCGTTCGGGAGATTAAATATCTTGGCGTGATTATTGATGTTAAAAAAAAAAGTTTGATGCCAATTGTCTTAAAATTGCATGACACGTCGAAATTGTCTGTTATCTCGAATTTTTTTGTGCCAAAAAAAATTTTTTTTCACTTGGTCCTAAGTGGTCCTGGACTAAGTCCCAAAGTGTTCATTTTTGTTTTCGAGATGACAGCAAATTTCGATGTTTTATGTAATTTTAAGACATTTGACATTAATTTTTTTTTTGAAAACCCTGATTTCCTTTTTATTTTCCTTTTCCTTTTTATTTTTATTTAGATTTTATTTTCGTGATTTTCGTGACGTGATTTTTTGATTATCAAAAAACTCAAAACTTTGACCGCTTTGTGTTACTCTTCCTTAAGTTTGATTGAGTTGAAATTTTGCATAGAGTGTTTTTCGGAGGTGATGGACATTTTGTGTAGGGCAACTTTTTGAAATTTTAAGGTCGATTTTTTCTCATACATTCATTGGCACCCTAGTGACCCCCCCTATATAGAAATCAAAGACGTAATCCTACGATAAAAATCCTTTTTTTTATTCGTTTCGAAAATTACAAGTCCTGAGTATAGTAGACCTACTTCCGACTTCCGGGATCGATCGACCCGATCTCGGGCCACACGAATTTTCGTCGAACTACGCGTTTGTCGCGTAAGTCGCGGCACGACTGTAGCTGGTGACGACCGTGGCAGTAGCAGACGACGAAACAGATGAAGTGGAAACAAAGTGAGATTAATTACACCATCTGTACGGGGTTGCGGCAGCAACGGTGGTGATGGTAGTGGAATCTTCTTGCTCTCTTACCTCGTGGGGCAGCCAACTCTCCAGAGCGCTACACTTCTTCTTCTTCTTCTTCTTCTTCTTGGTGGGTTGCGTGCCGGTTGGCATTGCCTGCATGCATGCAGAGTCAGAGTCAGAGTCGCCGCGCGCTTATATGCAGCTGAGTCGCTAGCTAACGCGTGGAAATATAAATAAACGCGCCTTGGTTCCGCTATTCCGTGCGGCGAGAGAGCGAAAGAAAGCGAGCGAGAGAAAGGGACCGCTTGTGGTGGCGATAATAAAGAAAGGAGAGAAATGTATAAATAAAGATGTTTTATGCACATCCTTAATGGTTTTGCAAATTGTAAATTGAAACAAATTTATTCCAGAAGGTGGAGGCGCGTTACGCATGGCCCTCGAAACCCTCGCGCCAGTGGACCGACCGGCGGGGTGATCAGCTGTTGAAGCTGGTAGGGTTCCCAGGGTGGTGTGTGGGGGTGATGAGTTCTCAAATTAATCGCCTCAAATGAGAGGTGATTAATTTTCCCTCCCGCGAACGAGTCTAGTTCTTGGCAGCCGCCCGGCAGAGAAACCATTAATCATTGGCAATTCGCACGGCTGCGGCACTGCGACTTGGGGCTTGAGGCGTTGCGTTGTTGGGTGGACAAACGGCGGTGAAGCTAATCGTTAAGTGGCGGCAACAAAGAAGCGCAAGCGCAGCCCACTTAACGATTTGCTTTGCTCGTTGCTGCTGCTGCCTCTGGAGAATGTGCATCGGTCGCATTACGCAATCTGATCGAGTGACTGTGTGTGAAAACCGGCAGCTATAATGGAAACGTTGACCTTAATCGATTCGAGACTAGCTAGAAAGAGTGCGAGAGTGCCGTATTGGCGATGCTTCTGTTTTGCTTGTTTTTTTTTTTCTTGCAGATTGACGAAACGCAAACTACAAGGACCTTAAAAGGTGATTCGCTGGGAGAATTGTTTGATTACTGTGGCAAAGTGCGAAATGGTCGCACGTTCCTCCGAGACGCTCTGAGCCGATAGTAAACGATGACCATTCGAGTTTATTAGAAAAGTGAGCTCGCGCACATTCTCGCCTAATCCGCCCCGTTGGCTGTTCAGGGCGATGGCATGGAGCCGGCAGCGGCGGGTCTTGAATAGGTCTGGTGTGGGACCACCACTCGCATTGTACGACGAGTATCTAAGCAAATATTGGCACGAAACACAAACGCGCAGAGTGCACTGACCGGCCACAAGGTAACGCTATGTGACTGTTCAATACTTGAGACTCCCGTATGGCTGGCTGGCTGGCTGGCTGGGATGGATGGTTAGGGGGGTGCGCAAGTACTAGAGACAGCTAGAAAGCATAGGAGTGCATGTGACTCGCATAGATGCATATTGATGCACACACACACACACGAACTCTACGGTATACATCGCGAATATCACGTGATCCTATCTTCAATGACTGACGACGACGACGACGAGGTGGATGGAAGATTTATATCGACATGGGCTTTGCAAAAGTCAAGGTATACCAGAGCCGGTACTCTCAATGGGGACCAAACCAGGACAACAACCGCTCGACACTCGTCGGTATTCTCGCGGAGGCTCTCGCAACGGGGTCGGGTCGGGGGAGAGGGGGCGGTCGCATAATCGCATAATAGTGAGAGATGTTGTGATGGCCTGCGATCGGTTACCATAAAGGGGCGCATGGGTCATTGCCGCGGTGGAAAATTTATGACATTTGCTAATGGAGCGTAGAACTGTTAGTGATCGGAGTTTGAACTATTGCAACTAATCGTCCAGAAGTCCCTCCCTCCCCGCGCATAACCGTCGACCAATCGCTCAAAATAGCACGAAAAAAACAAGACCGAATTGCATCGCTACTGACCCACTGCGGAGGATGATAACCCTTGCCTGATAGCCTCGACCGGTTCGTATATCAAACAATGTGCAATTTTGACTCGGGTTGAGTAATCGCGTCTCGCCTCTCTCGTCCTGCCCGAAACCCCCACAACACGAGCTGGTCTTAAAATAATGAGCGAAAAAAACAGCATTTGATAACGCAGCCGCCAATCGCAGCAGCAGCATAAATCCCGCCGATGCTTCTGTTTCGAGCTGGCTGGCTAGCCAGCGATAACAGGCACACACACAACCACGCGCACGAAAGAGGAGCCCCCAAGAGGTCACGCAATATCGCCATATCTTGCCGGTTGAACTGCAGCAGCACAAGAGTTGCACATTTGGTAGCGGACACACGTATGAGCAATTTCACGGCAAATCAGCCAAAAACAACAAATTTTGACCCGATCTTTTTTTTAAACTTGGTACCGTAAACCGGGGGCAAATTGATCACAATTTTCAGAAAAATGTGAATATTTCCGAGTTTTTCTGTTAGATTTATTCCTAACTATTTGTAAAATCAGTACTGGTGCTAAGGTCACAAAACGTTATGAAAAATGTTGTTCAAAAAAATATTTAAGTGTTGATTTGGAAAATTTGTAGCGGAACATTTCAAAATGTAACTTCGGGGTGAAAATGATCAATCTATGTTTTTCAGGATTTTCTAGTGTCATATGCCCAGAAACGTATAGGAAATCAAAAATTCCTTCACCTGAGGTCATTTCAATGATAATTCGAGTGTCTTTCCATAACTCGATTAAAGCACTGATCTGCAGGTCATCCGGAAACCATTCGGGTTATCCTCATGTGGCAAAAAACCCCTTGAAATGGACACAAATGAGCTAGTTTTGACAAACCAAGACGTTCGATATGTCGCACGATGGGACTCGGTTTTGGTCATTTGTGGTGCTTTTTTGTAAAATAGTTTTTCCTCACTTGTTTGAATTGTAATTATAAGTATTTGATTACTTGACCAACTTATCAAGTCTCGGCTAGAAGTGAATTGATGTGTTTAGCGTCTATAAATATTGTTTTGATGTGTTGAAAATATGTTTCTTCACAATAGCTAAAAATGGAAACGAAAAAAAAGAACCATCAGATGATTATTGAACATGTCAGATTGAAAAAGTTAAAAATTAAATTGCATAATACCTCTGAAAATTTATGTTTGTTGTCAGTCATACGTTTGATCAATTTGCCCCCGGATGACGATACTTATGATGGAAGCATCCCAAAAACACAATTTTCATTATCATTTGACCACTTTAAATTACGATTGATTTTTTAATCGAGCGTAATCGAAATCATTGGTCTTTCTTTCAAAAAATTGTAACTCAAAATCCAGATGTCTTATGTCTTATTGAAATATGATGTTCGACAAAGTTGTTGGAAATTAATGAACTATACAGCCATTCTATGCCAAACCGATATCTGGGTTCTCAGATTTTCGTCAACAGTGGTAGTTTTGTTCTGTATCGCAAAAATGAGACCCGTATTTTTTTATGTTTTTGTTAGGGTGACCATTTTCATCTTAGAGTGGTTCAAAAAACCATTTTTTCGCAATTTTGCCAAAAATGACTTTTTTTCAAAAATTCATAACTTTTTAACTACCAGACCGATTCAGATGATTGACATATCACATTTTTTCTGAAAAAATAACATATTTGCCAATTATTTGGATTATAGTCACATACATCCAGTCTAGTCGCATAGAAATATTGAACGAAAACAGAAAACATGTTAACTTTGAAAAATCATAACTTAAAAACGAAAAATAACACCTCGCTGGTATTCGTATATATTATGTGAAAAATCCTTAGCTTTCAGGAAAAAATATCAAAAATATGGCGCTCTTGGTCCCGAAACGATGTAAGCTATAAAAAACAAACATAATCAATAATTATGAAAACAAAATCCTTTTTTATTCAGAATGTAATATTTTTTTCAAACTAGCACATTGGCTTTAATTTGATATCTCGATCATATGAATCGGTCTAGTAGATCAAAAGTTATGATTTTTTTGTAGTGGAAAAAATGGGAAAAAAATTATTTTTCGGACCATCGGCTAACTTTGAAAAATCATAACTCAAAAAAGAAAAAAAACGCCTTCCTGATTTCGAGATATGTTATGTGAAAAATCCTCAGCATTCCATAAAAAAAATAAAAAAAATATAGCGCCCTTGGTCCCGAGACCATGGAAGCTATAAAAAACAAATACAATCAATAATGACAAAACCAAAACCTGATTTTTTTGCAAGCGTAGCATTTTTCAAAGAATGCCTAGCTAATTGGCTTTAGTTTAATATGTCGACCGTCTAAATCGGTTCAGTAGTTCACAAGTTATGAATTTTTGAGAAATGTCATTTTTGGATAAAAAAAAGGGGAAAAAGTCGATATTTCGGATCACCCTAAAATGAAAATGGGCACCCTAATAAAAAAATAAAAAAAGTACGGGTCTAATGTCTTGCGATAAAGAACAAAACTACCACTTTTCACGAAAATCTGAGAACCACTATATCGGTTTGCCATGGAATGGTTGTATATAGAAAAAATAACATTTCAAATGCACTGTTAAAAAATCTTACTCAAAAATTGAATTTAATATTAAAAACTTTTATATACCAAAACAAACCCCCCCCCTTCCCCGTCGATATTTTTTTCTATATTTTTATTGAAACCCCCTTTAAATTTCACAAAGTTTGACGTACAGTGGTGCTGTGGTAAAGTCACCTAAATGGAGATATGAATTTTTGAAAATATATGAAATTTCAATATTTTGTAAAATCGTAACAATTTAAGAAAAGACGAATTTCCTGCCAACTCGACTGGCCGTTGGCAGCACCATCTCAGATAACAGTGGAACGTTGTGGGTGTAAAGACATGGGTCATTTAAGCAACTTTGCATACTTGAAATATTCGAAAAAAGAATTAGAATACTTTTTGGAAAAAGCCAATTTTTTTCGTAATTTTTTGCAAAGATTTATAATATAAAAACTATGATGCCTACAAAATTCTTGTCAAAGGATGAAATGTAGGAAATTGTTTAAATTTTCAGAAAAAATACCAACAATTTTTTGGAAAAAAAAAATTCGCTGACAAAAAAGTTATTTAAAAATTAAAATTCATTTTTCTCAAAAACGTATTTTTTGAAAATTCCCGAAAATATATATATGAATAGCCCTTAAAATTTCCATCAAGTCGTCCATACATCGGATGATGGGCACTTTTACAGGGAAAAAGTTTTTTTTCGAACAACAACTTTTTCATGTTTTCTCTGAAAAAAAATTCAACCAATCCTAATTTTGTTTAAAGTCAAGATAGCGATATAGTGTATTCGACAAAGTTTTAGATCTTTTTAAAATATGAACTTTTGTCGAAGACGTCAACATTCTATCTGTTATAGCTTTTGGAATATAAATCATTTTTGTATGACAATCCTGAAAAAAATAATGCTTTGCTCGTAACATTTTTATGTGTAAATTCTCATGTTTGACATGTTCTCGACATGTTTCTAAATAGAGAAAAGTTGGCAGATCATGCAAATTGCGATAATTTATACATAAAAATGTAACGAATAGAACAATAATAGCATTTTTTCAAAGAAAAACATGAAAAAGTTGTTGTTCGAGAAACTTATTCCATGTAAATATGCCCATCTTACGATGTATGGACGACTTGGTGGAAATTTCAAGGGCTATTTATATTTATTTTTTTGCAGAATTTTAAAAGTATAGTTCTAGTTTCCAATTTTTCTCCAAAAAAATCTTTGATAATTTTCAATGAAAACTTAAGTAATTTCCTACATTTCATTCTCTGACAAACTTTTTGTAGTATAAGATCTTTAAATTAAGATTTTTCGAGAAAAAAAGTTGAAAAAACTCAAAATATCAAAAGAAACCTACAAAAAAATTCTATCAACCTTACAAAATTTTAGTCAAAGAATGGAATGTAGGAAATTATTTTGCTTTTCATTAAAAATTACCAAAGAATTTTTTGGAAAAAAATTTCATTGAAAAAAAATATTTTGAAAACACTAAAATTCATTTTTCTCGAAAACATAAGCTTTTAAAATTCTGAAAAAAAAAACAGATATCAATAGCCCTTAAAATTTCCAACAAGTTTTCCATACATCGGACGATGAGCACATTTACACGGAAAAAGTTTTTCGAACAACAACTTTTTCTTGTTTTTCTTTGAAAAAATGCTATTACTGTTCTATTCGTTACATTTTTATGTATAAATTATTGCATTTTAAATGCTCCGCTAGCTTGTCTCTATTCAGAAACATGTCAAACGTGAGAATTCACCCACAAAAATGCTACGAGCAAAACATTATTTTTTTCAGGAGTCTTCATACAAAAATGACTTTTATTCCAAAATCTATAACAGATAGAAAGTTGATGTCTTCGACAAAAGTTTATATTTTAACATGTATTGAATGTATTTAATGTTGCATAAATAACCCATGTTTTTACACCCACAACGTTTCACTGCTATCTGAGATGGTGCTGCCAACTCCTAAGACGAGTTGGCATGAAATTCGTCAAAAGTAATATAAAAAATAAAATCTACATACGATGCAACATGAAAACCTACATATAACGTTTTTTGTTCAGGGACCAACCGTTCTCGAGATATAACCATTTTTTATAGTGAAAATGATGTCAGTGAAATTTCCATTCGATGTCGGATCATTTATGTGTTGTTATTTTAATTATTGTTATTTCCATCGAAAATTCTTTCACATATCATTGATATTTGTGAAGAAAAAAGCAATAGATACAAACAAAAATAATATTTTTCGACTTTTATTTACTCCAACTATGATTATTTATATACAGGAAATATTCCAGTTGAAATATTGGAATGATTCTTTCAGAGACATCATCAAAAGACGTGTTTGTGTTAATTAACGTTCGCCTTCTATAACCTCCGACACATAATCTCTGTGCCCTGGCATAACTCGACTTACTTCATCATCATCATACGCGCTTTTATAGAACACATATTAGTTGTTATTGTTCTTGTTGTTGTTTGCATGTGACGTAATTTTTATAAATTCTAAACTTTGGTTCTTGAGGACATTAGTATATTATTTTTTGCGAAATAATGGAAAATGCATATTGCAACTGGCTATCATGTTCAAGGTTCCGCGAAAGACGTTAACATTTTTAATAATATGATCGTTTTATTTCGAAAATGGCCAGTCTTCGAACAATAAACTTTGTATACTTTTTCATGCAGAATGGCGTGTAGAATCGATTTATTGCGTTACTCTTTTTGTTAAGCAAAAAATTCACAAAGTACTGAAATTTCGTAAATTTTCAAAAATTCGTTTCTCCATTTAGGGGAGTTTACCACGGCACCACTGTACATCAAACTTTGTTAAATTTGTTAAAGGGCTTTCCAATGAAAGTATACAAAAAAAATATCGAAGTTTTTGAGATAAAAATGTTTTTAATATTAAATTAAGTTTTTAAGTAAGATTTTTAACAGTGCATTTAAAATGTTATTTTTCCTTTATAGTTCATTGATTTTCCAACAACTTCGTCGAACATCATATTTCAATAAGACATCTGAATTTTGAGTCCAATGATTTCGATTACGCCCTTTTCAAAAATCAGTCGTAATTTAAATTGGTCATGTGATAATGAAAATTGTGTTTTGAGAAGCTTCCATCATAAGTACCATGTTGTAAAAAAAAGTCGGATAAGGTCGGGTTAAAATTTGTTGTTTTTTTGGCTGATTGGCGTGGAATTGCTCGTATAGAGATGCGGAATCGATTGGTGGAAAAGGAAGTTGAGTCATCGCGTTTCGAACCCCGCTTACAAAGTTGCCGGAGGGGGAAACGTACGCGAAAGCTCAATAATTCATATTTGAAATTCAGCAGACAGCAGTCGTCATTTGTCCTTCCGCCCGGAGGAGTCCACCGACGCCGCCGATCGACTGCAATTGCAGCTTATGCAGACACAGTGCACCGCAGTGCAAACTCAGCAGTTTCCTCGTAAAAACTTTTACGACCGCTGTGACATACTTTTGCTGCGCTCATCCCGTGCGTCTCCGAGACTGGCCAAATGTTTGTCATTATATAAAGAGAGACGCACCACAACAACAACAACATATGAGTGGAGATAAATCATGCGTGAAGTAATGGCGCGGTCTTCGGATCCCCGAGGGTCAACCACATGCGAAGACGCGCGTTTCTGACAGCCATTTTGTGGTTAATCAGCTCGACTCACTTTCTCGCGTGGGATTTGCATTCTTTTCAGAATAACAATGAATTAACAAAAAACATGTACTCAAATTTGGTGGCTCTTCCCAACACACATACATACATGCTCGGGTGTGCACTGATTTCACTGCCAAAAGTGATGTTGCCGGGGTCGGAAAAGTCCCGCCGCCGCCACCACCCGTGGCTTTTTCCAATTAATGCAAATTCATTGAACTCGTTCGTCAACCTGCCGTCGACCGTCCGTGGCAGCAGAAAGCCCGCATTTTAAGAGCAGAAACAGCGTTCTTTGATCGATCATGAATAGAAGAAGGTGGCCCCCCCCCACATCTACCCACCACCCACGCACACACATGCCCAAGCTCTTGATTTTTTTTTCTTCTGTCTGTTTCATGTGTGCATTCACTGCTGCACACCTTCGTCTCGGATTGTGTGTTCAGATTTCGATTAATAAATTCAATTTAAACAGCGGAGAAAAGTGGCACAAGTTCTGAATTTGCAATAAGCTCCGCGACACACGAGAAGCCAACGAAAGAGTAATTCATAGGCTTTCCGACCGGCCGAACGTCTGTCAGTTGTCGTTGATAAATTCCTACCCTGCGCGCGAGATTAGGTAATAATTCAATTGAATTTATATCCATCTTGGCCAACGCGGGCGCGACCCCTTGCCACCCTTCCTCTCACACACGCCGCACCCGGAACAGTACGGTTCATGACCGCGCTGGAACGAGCGAAGGCATTAGACCGCATCGGTGGTGCCGACCTTCGTCAATCGCAGCAGCACCAGCAGGATGGTGGACCAATCCAAATTTGAATTATTCAGATTCCTATCTAGTGACATTTTGCACGACTCACGGCGCGCGTGTTGGTGAGAAATTGGAGAAAAAAAAAACGCGTTTTCTCAAGTTCAAATACGCAGCGGTGGGGCCGCGTCTGACGATAAATTATGTAAATCTATTAAACTAATATCCTCCTACAGAGGTTTTTTTTCGTTCTCTCTCACGCTGTCTTTTGATTTCTTGAAAACCCCAAGAATGGGACTGTTTGCATGTTTGGCATTATTTGATTTGGCGGTTTTATTGTCCTTCGGGCTTCCGTGAAGTCTGGCTGCTGATGTGGCCAACCTGTTTCAGACCCCAAGTTTACCATCGCGCGAAAGAAACTGTAAGTTCATGCTCTTAGATATCAGATACAATAAATCAGCAGTTCACGTTACCTACGCTGATCGGGTAATCAGTCAACGTTTCACTTTGTTTTGACGAATTTAATATTTTGTCACAGAAAATTCTGACAATAACGTTCTAGAGACTAAAAAAGTCGTACATCCGCAATGCAATAGCAACCATTCCATGCGAAACTGATAAGGTGTTCTCAGATTTTCGTGGGAAGTGGCAGAGTTGTTCTTTATCGCAAACTATTAGACCAGTATTTTTTTATTTTTTCGTTTGTGTGACCGTTTCCATTTTATGGTGGTCCGAAAATTCATGTTTTATGATTTTTTTCCAAAAATGACTTTTTTAATTCACAACTATTAAAATACTACACCGATTACGATGATCGACTAAGAGTGGGCGATCTCGGATCGATTCTTAAAAGATCGATCTTTTTTACTCGAAAAAATCGAGAAAATAGATTTTTTTGCTTTTGATCTTTTCGATTTTTTTGTAGATTTGCTTTTCAGTATATATCGATTTTTTATCTCACCAAAGGCAACATAATGTCAACGTTTGGATCGCTTCTTCTACGATTCACTACTGTATAAACTAGCATTGGGCGATCTTGAATCGATTTTCAGACGATCGATTTTTTTTCCATTTTAATTTTCGTAAAGATCGATCTTTTTTTTTAGGTTTTTTCGATCTTAGAACCTTAGATCCTAGAATTATTTTATAAACATAATGTCAAAGTTTCGATCGTTTTCAAGGATGTCGAATTAATGATAGTGAATCTAGGTGAAGCTGCTGTGTATGTTTGATCTAGGATTGGGCGATGTTGGATCGATATTTAAAAGATCGATTTATTTAGATTTTTTTCATCTAAGACAACCTTTTTGTAAATTTGTTTTTCAATATACATTGGTATTAATCTCACCATCGCCTGATCGCCTGAAAAATTTTATAAACATAATGATGCCGTTTGACCGTTTCGAAGCACTCCATTTGGCTTGCTAACAAAGTCAGTTTGATTATTTTTCGATTTAACTCCGTACAAATCCTGACAAGATCAGAACTAGCGAGGGTTGTTGTTGAGTTTCTAATGATGCTTTTTCAATTAATTTATTTGATTTTTGATGAAAGCAATTATCGATTTTATTTGTTTTTCATAGTTTTCATGGTCTCGGAACCAAGGGCGCTATATCTTTTTTTTCCTTGAAAGCTGAAAGCTGTCGTTGATCATGTTACTATGTCAATTATCTTAATCGATCCAGTTATGTTATGATTTTTTGAATAAAGGCATTTTGGAAAAAAAGGGGCAAACTAGATTTTTGGACCGTCGGTTAACTTTAAAAAATCATAACTTCAAAACGAAAAAAAAACACCGCTCTGTTTTTTGGTTATGTTATTCAAAAATAACCTCAGCTTTCAAGAAAAAATAGAGCGCCCCTGGTCCCGAGACCATGAAAACCATAAAAGACAAATAAGATCGATAATTATTGAAACGAAATCCATTTTTTTTTGCAAATAGAATATTTTTGCAAAGAAGACTAGTTCATTGACTTTTATTTTATATGTCGATCGTCCAAATCTATCTAGCAGTTCAAAAGTTATGAATATTTGAAAAAAAAAGTCATTTTTCGAAAAAGTGGAGAAAAGTTCATTTTTCGGACCACCCTAAAATGGAAATGGTCACACTAATGAAAAAATGAAAAAAAAAATACGGGTGTAATGTGTTGCGGTAAAGAACAAAATTACCACTTTTTACGAAAATCTGAGAACCACTATATTGGTTTGGCATGGAATGGCTGATAGAAAAAGATCTACCAAAAAATAGCTCTTATCTTGCTGAGTGCTCATATTCCATTTCAAAAAAATTTAGACACGTATTTTTATTCCGCCCTGCATGATTCAGAATTAGGATGACCTGAAAAATCGCCAGCTTTACCAATACGCTAATTTTTGACAAATGGTAACATTTTACCCATTTCCTAAGTGCAAAAAAAATATTAAATTTTCAAAAAAAAAGTATTCGGCTTTCAAAACCTTGATTTTAGACGAAATGTAAAAAAAATATGATCGTCATTTGGGGTTTTCGAGATGTTGAGACCTCTGAGAACCTATTTTTCATAACAGTTTTAGACACCTGAGTCTTTTTCAGTTTTAGACACCTGAGTGACTCGATGAGCAACGGATTTAAACAGGCTGAATGCGTCTTAGACTGCTTCAGGTTTATATGCCAAAAAAAGTAATGAAAACCATTCGTAACGTTAGAAAATTGAGAAGTCATTTTTATTCCAGCAAATTTTGTATGAAAGTTGGGAAATGGGAAAGTAATTTTTATGTAGCAAATTTTGTTTATCTATATAAATAAAAAGGATTTGATGTCCGTTTCTAACGAGGTCAATAGATAACGGAGCAACGGATTTAAACACCCAGCATCAGGTTTGATGCATCTTAGACTGCGTCAGATTTATATGCCAAAAAAGAAATTATATACCGCGAATATAGATCGCGTACAGAAAAATAATTTCTGTGGGAACATGATTGTAGTCTTACGTCAACAATGTAGTCGTGTCTTGGACACAACATGCTCTTTTTTTCTGATATTTGTCCTTCCTGAAAATATGATAGAAATATTCATGTTTTTATGTTTTGACACACAAATAATGCTTTTTAAGTCATGCAGTGTGATTTTACCAAAAAAATGTTTATTTTTTAATGTAGATGATAAGAAATCGTCTTCAGTCAGTTTTTTCTACACAACCACAGCTTTTCGATTAACAAGTTTTAGATGAAGTTCGTGCTAAAATGCATAAACCCTTCAAATAAAGTCACATTAGGGTTGTGTACGATACACGACCGCATAGTTGACGAAGGATTCTGTTAGGCTATCTGTTGATTTTGGATATGTTTGAAAAATTACAGCGTTAAACTCTTTGATAATGATTTGGTGGCCCTGAAAAGGACAATTTTGTTTGGTTGTTGGGTATTGTTTGTTCACTCCACCAGTGATTACCGAGTGATGATGACAGATGATGTCGTTGAGTGGTGCGTATCAGATAGAAGATGCCGAAGTGGAATGAGATATGATGAAAACTCACCAATGTAATATAAGATAATTACCAATACCGAACACAATTATCCATTTTTTTCATCAGTAAAAACATGTTATTTTAATATAGAGAAAACATATTTGAAATGGAAATTACATATTATTTTACAATTTTTACTTTCTGAGTGTTTATTCAACCCAATGAGAATTTTAATTGGACTAACAACACCTTATACTTTATGTAGAGTATATGGGAAATCACTTTTTCGAATATTTCTTCACTTTTCCAATTTTTTCTCGCCGCATGAATTTTCCTTGGGTGAAAATGAACACAACAAAACAAACAGCTTAAACTGAACGACCCGTTCTCGAGCGGAAACTTGGTTTTTATTTATGAAAATTGATATAAATCGTTTCATATATCAAGTAATTTTTAACACAACTGCTACCATATACAATTTTACAATTACACTTGTGCTAGATTTTTCACAACACACGATCGGTCATTGATATGAAATTTCACGAGGTAACAAACATAAAATTTCCAAATTTAAATTTTATTTGCTAGAACTAATCGTATCACTCACCCTACTTGCAATATAAAAATGCCCCGACTATATTTGCAATGCCGATTTCCCTCGGGCACCTTGGTTTTGATGTCACTGTTGGGGAACACATTTAGGTGGGAACAAAAGCTCCCCCTACTTTCATGTTTTTGCAATGTCGATTTCCCCCAGGCAGCTTGGTTTTCATATCTCTGTTAGGGAACCGCCGCATGTGTCGTCAATTTCGACCAATTAGAAGTGTATATTATTTTTTGTAGGAAAGGGATTGAGATTTTTCAATTGTTCGATAGCTTCATGACATATATTATCTATTCAATATAAAAAATTGTTATGGAGTGCCGAAATCGATTGACGCAAAATTTTCATCAATCCTGTCAGAGCAATAAGCGTATGAAATTGGACAATTTTCACGATGTGCTAGATTTTAGATTTTCAATTTGTACTCCAATATGTTCCCGAAAGACGTAATCCTACGTCAAAATTACTCTTGAATCAAAGAAGTATTGCCATTCATGGAGAAAAACGCCCAGTCTCTTTCGCCAAACGTGATCACAAAGTTCCACTCAAATCGGAACCATTCAAATTTGACCGATTCGACAACGATTTCCAGGCCAAAGAAATATATCGATACGTTTTCAAAGGTATGTCGAAAATTTGCATTGATTTAATTTTTCATGGCCGAAGTAACATTGAAGCATCCAAAACATTTTGGGCTACTAACAGTATGCTTAAAAATTGTGCTCATAAAATTAGTGCATATATCAATACAGGTTTTCTGGAAAACAGTTAGATGAAGAAATTTTTTAGAGCAATACCTCAAATTTCGTTTTGGTAACTCTGTTACTATGTATGTATCGGTTCAGAAACTTTTTGAGGGAGTTGTTATGATAGTAATTTTTTTAGTAAGTATTGTTTATGTTCATAGCTGTAAGAGCTACCTGTACACAAATCATGAGAGAGAGTGCTGCATCTCTACATGTAACAATTGTATGCAAATTAAATGACACGATAAATGAAACAAATGTCATGGATAATGACCCAACCAGTTTGTGATAATGGGAATTTAATTGTGACGAGAATTTAATAAAAGTGACAATGAGAACAATTCCAGTTCTCCGATCCATGTATCTCGATCTGATCCACAGATATACCAAACAGATCGTGTAGTATGCGATGGAATATACTTTATTCTACAAATGTTCAGGGTTGAAACTCGTTACACTGAAAAACTTCATCTGTTCATAACTGGGAAACTGGAGTACTAAAGCTTCAGGAGTCGATATGTCATATTTCACCAAAAATATGTATCAATTTCTGAAATAATATTTTCGAAGGCTACTCAACACAACTCGCATTAAATCACCCACCAGTGGCTATAAAACGACTCTCAATAACTACCTCTCGCGTTACAGCCACTTTAATAATATCGATCGCGTGCTGCGAAAACTGTGCGAAATCCCATCTCATTCCGGGGTCGAACGTTACGAAACGACATCACACCGCAGTTGGCAGCAACAGCGCAGCCCCAGACACAACAGCCATAAAATCGACTCTTTGTGGGTAGGCTCAACTTTTCTGAATCCTCGGCGAAGGCACGAGCCCACGCCGCCTCCAATCTCCCCCCGGAGACCGTTTAGCCAAGACGGAATACATTTTTGTTCTCATTGTCGAGGCCTATGTCATCGATCCTATGTAAACACACACACCAACACGGCCACAGACGCTGGGAGCCCAGAATGCGGCTGGTGCTCCACTTTCCCGAGGCACTATGAGACGGAGAGCGGCAAAGAAAGGTCCTTGGGAAAGAGAGCTGTCATTGATTATAATAATCAGTCTGTGTGTGTGTGTGTGTGGATTAAACATGCTTTGATGACATTCCTGCTTCACAATCGACGATTATCCTGTCATTTTCGCTAATCGATGCTCTTTTCTCTGTTTTCTTGCAGGTATGTTTGTGTGTATGTGTGTGCCACACCCCCGCCTAATCAGCGCGCCAGGTAACACATCCCGACTGCGGTGCCACTTTACGCGCGCTTAGCTTCCAATTAGTTCATAATTCAAAGCGTTTTATGAAATTCATAAAATTTAATTAAAATCTCTCCCGTATTCACACTCTCGCATTCAAACCGTTTGGGGGAGTGTGTGGAGCTTTTGCTGCCGTTTGAATAAATTATAAATCAGAGACTTTACAACACATCTCGTGAATGGAGCTATATTCAGGTGTTACGAAGCATCCGCGTCGTCTCGTGCCACTAAATTGTGGGATTTAGAGGAAACACATATCCCAACAACGGCGGTCGGAAAATCTGACACAGAGCATGTGAATTTTTCATTTTGATTCCCGGAGTCCTTTAACTCCGCGCGTGGGGTCAAAACGTCAACGACTTTCTGACCGCGGCGAAGTTCGAGCTTTTTTTTTTTGCATGCGTCCTGTGTCCGAAAGTGAATCCGCCTCAGATTGTGTAATTAATGAAGTTGGCACCCCCAACGCGCGCGCGGTCCGAGTGATAATTTTTGAGTAATGTAGTTTTGAAACTTGACGAAGGGGTTAATTTCCAGATCCACTCCGGGGACACTGAGACACTGACCGTCATCATCGGGCGTTGTGTGGTGGGAACCTCGGTGCCTTCGGAGCGGATGCTGCATTGCTCGGCCACAAAACCGAGGCACTGTTTTTGTCCGAGCGAAGGGAGAGGTTTATGTGACAAGTCGGAAACTGTCGGAAAGTTTAGACATTAAAGTCGTTTTGTGCGTCGGGAAAGGGCGACGGTTATACGGGATAATTGAATAATCACCTGCGGATGGTTGTTATTAGGACCCTTATGTCTTCGTTTAAGTTTTCATTGCTGGGTGTTTGTTATTCTGCTCAGTTTGGGAGTTCATTTCTCGAAGGATCTCATGTGAGCGCTTCACAGATAAATAAATAAATAAATAATACGACCGGTTGGATTATTTGGATTCGTTTCTTTCTCGATTGCTCCGAATCTCGAAACCGAGCGATCATCGGTTTACGTGTGTCCCGATGCTAACTCCGAGCACGAAGTGAAAGAGGAAATAAATTGAGCAGTATCGAAACCATTTCTAGCTGATTGATTTTTGAATATAAATTCAGCAACTGTGTTCGTTTGTGTGGTTCGGAAAAGAGGAAACCCCGATTCGTCCTTGCTCAGGCTCAAGCTCTTATTGTTGTCTGGCAAGTTTGATATCCTGCCTGAAAAAGTACAGACGCTATCGGTGGTTGCCTATAGTCCAAATTCGCACGGACAGATTTAATTAATTGATACGAAAATCAATTTTATCGTGCGGGAATTGATTTGTGACTTTGATGTGGTGTCTAGTAAAATGTGTTCTTCTTGGGTGAGGATGGATTTGCGGAAAATCCATTTTCCTCGGCCCGGCTCTCTTTTGTTACGACTATCGACGCGTGTTGACCTTCTAATCCCCGTATCGAGGTCGCGCTCTAGCCTATTTGCAAAGCAAAAAAAGAGGGAAAGCAACGAAAGTCAAAAACTGGAATTAGAAATAAGAATGACAAATCCGTCGTACGATTTGATTGACGTAAGGCTGCTTCCTGACATGCTGACTGATTCATCATCGATGAGGGATTAGGGATGGTTGTAGTAGAAAATGGACACAATGGCTAAATTAGCAGAACTAAATTCAATGGTTATATCATTACCAAACGGAGTATTGGCTAAAACGTAGAAAACAATGTCTTTCTAAATTCTATCAACATTTTTACAATAATGCAAAATATATATGATCAGATTCATTTTTATAAAAAAAGGAATACGGGAATATTTTTTCATGTATTAAGCAAGTTTAAATTGCACTGAGATGTTCGTCTCAGTATAACATAGCTGAGACAATTTATTTGTCTTTTTTTGTGTTTTTTAAGGATGTAACTTCGTAGCATTTCATTGCTCAACTATGGCAATCTAGGAAATAAATTAAATCGCTCGCTCGAAATACAAATCCAGTGCTTGCTTATGCTAAGAAAAAATGGAATTTAAATATAAACTCAAAACTACGTCCGTTTGCAGCACATTGCAACGGGCAAGAGTATAAAAGATATCAATTTTATGAGCAGTGAGCTGCCAACAAGCTTCATTAACACTGAGAGTTTTTTTAGGCCTTCGAAAGACTACGAGAAAGTTGCGACAAATCGTACTAATCTATTCAGTCATTGAATTTCGTTTCTTCCTAAGAATATATCCGAGGTGATGGACATGCAAATTGGATGAAATTATTTCGTTGTCCTACGTTAACGAAGCGGTCGTGTCTTGGTGTTTACAAATACAAATCAACAAACTTTGTGGATCGATGAAAATTTAGTCCGTGTATCGAACCTTAAATCCTCGAGGTCCAAGCCATATCTTGACTACCTATAGCGTCAGCCTAAATAACTAGAGCGCACGCTAGAAAATGAGTTTTCAAAGAAAAAGAACAGGAAAGATTAGAAGCAGAAGCAACCGAACAGGAAACGGAATTATTGAAGCACAAGAAGCAAAAGGAAAAATTTAAAATTGAAACTGAAAACTGCAAAACAGAAAAACGGAGAGTAAACAGAAAAATATTAAAAACCAGAAAAATTAAACGAAAATCCGAAAAATCAAAACAATCATATCAAAACCTAAAAGAGGTGAAAATTCGAAAAATCTGAAATATCTCAAGAATAACAACGCCAGAAAGATATTGAAATATTAAAACCAGAAACATAAGCGAAAACAAGAAAACCAGCAGAAAAAATCGAAAGAGTCATAAAATTAATGAATAAATATCTTCAAAACAAGCAAGAAAAAGGAAAAATTGAAAATTGAAACTGAAAGCTGAACATCAGAAAAACCAAAAGTAAACAGAAAAATATTAAAAACCAGAAAAATTAAACGAAAATCCGAAAAATCAGAAGAATCAAATGAAAACCTAAAAGAGGTGAAAATTTGAAAAATCTGAAATATCTGAAGAATCAGAACGCCAAAATGATATTGAAATATTAAAACCAGAAAAATAAGTGAAAACAAAAAAGTCAGTAGAAAAAATCGAAAGAGTCGTAAAATTAATATATCTGTTTTTTTTATCTGTATTATAGTGATTTTCAACTCAATTTGGCTGGTTCGTCACTTTTACTTCTATTTTTGGAAGAATGTCGGGAGTGGGAATTGAACTCGTGACCTTCAGCGTGAGAGGCATGGCTGTTACCATTACGCCAGATCGCCTCCAATTAATATATCAATATCTTCATCTTAAAAGTAAGAAAAATACGAAAAATCGGAATAATTAGCAAAATCGGAATAAATCTGGAAAATTTGAAAACCCAGAATCAAAAAGTTTAAAAAATCAGAATGATCATAAAAAATTTGTGAAAAAATCTAAAAAAATTAAAGAAAAATTTCCGTGATCGCAATAATCAGAAAAAGAAATAATAAAACAATAGCAGCAATCATATAAATCACAAAAAATCAGAAAAAACAGGGACATAAAAAAATCAGAAAAATAAAACAAATAACCAGGAAAATTAGAAAAATCAGAAACATCAGAAATTACTTGAGGAACAGAAAAAAACGGAAAAATAATATAAATCATAAAAGTCTGAATATTAGTAAAATCGATAAAATCAGAAAAAAAACAGAAACATCAAAGTAAGAGAAATCATAAGGATTCAAGAAATGCGAAACAACAGAAAAATATAAAAAAATTATAAAAATCTAAAAAAATATGAAAAATCATGCGAATCAGAAAAAATAAAAGAATCTGAAAAATCAGAAAATCAAAAAAAAAAATCAAAAGTCAGAAAAGTAAAAAAAAATATGAATAAGAAAAATTAGAACAATGGAAAATCTGAAAAAAAATACAAAGAAATCTAATAAATAATAAAACGCACAAAAGCTGAAAAATCGGACAAAAAAGAGAAAAAAAATCATAGAAATCATGCAAAATTACAAAAATCACAGCAATCAAAGATATTAAAAAAATGATTAGATCTAAAATTTCTGAGAATTTGAAAAAAAAAGAAAAGTTAAAGAAAAATTTCAATTATCGCAACAATCGGAACAAAGTAATAACATAAAATTATATAAATGACAAAAAAAATCTAAAAAATCTGAACGTTTGTCATATTTTAAACAACATTTAAAACATTTAAAAAATCATAACAATAAAACAAATAATCAGAAAAGTTGGAAAAATCTCATCAAAAATCATCAGGATCTGAAAAATAAAAAAAAACGGCAAAATCATGATAATAATGGAAGTCTGAAATATAAATAAAAATTAAAACAAACGGAGAAATAAAAACAATGAAAGATCAGGAAAATTTTAAAAGTCAGAGAAATATAAAAAAATCATGCGAATCAGAAAAATGAAATAAAAAATCTGAAAAATTAAAAAATATCCAAATAATCAAAAGAACTCGACAAATCATAAAATCAAACAAAAATTTTAAAAGTCAGGAAAGTCAGAAAAATTAGAACAAAAGAAAATCAGAGTAATCAGAGGAATCTGATAGATAAGAAAATGCACAAAAACCTAAAAAATCAAGGTAATCTGAGAAATCAGGGGAAATAAGAGAAAAAAAACTTAGAAAATTACGTAAATCACAGAAATCGAATTACTTAGAGAAACTAGTAAAATATGAAAAATCTTGAAAATGTACATTTTTGAAAAGGAAAAAAAATGAAAAATTTTGAAATTCAAAAAATAAAAAAAAAATATTTTTTTTTTTTGTAATTGTTTGGGAAGTCCGGGAAATTGTGAAAAAATTCGAAATATTTTGAAAACTTAAAAACCATAGAACTCAAAAAAGTCAGAAAATTTGGAAAATTCAAGAAACTAACACAACTAACACACAAAATTCAATCGCGGATAACACAACAAATGACTAAAAATAAGGTGCAAACACAAAAAAACAGATATTTCAGTATGAAAACAATGTTTTATCAATACAGAAATCATTGAACTATCCATCTCTAAGGTCGTGTATACCAGTTGTCAAATAATGTGAAAGTCATGACCAAAACAAAAGAACAAAAACCTACCACTCATTGACAAATTTAGGGTAGGAATTAGTATGCAACTCGCTTTCGCGGATAAACTGCACCGCGGATCATCAAAGTCAGTCAAAGTCAAAGTCAAAGAAGAAATAAAGTCAGAAAGTCGGAAAAATCAGAAAAAAAATCATAGACTTCAGAGAAATTTGTAAAATAAAAAATCATAGAAATCAGAAGAATCTTAGAGAGAAGTCAGAAAAATGAGAAATGCGGGTCGTACTCTATTATTATAATTTTCGATTATACATAATTTCAGACTCAATTATATACAGCTTGGAAAAAAAATGTTTTTTTTTATTTGGAATATGGCTCATTTCAATAAAAAATATAATATTTCAACGTTTTTGTGGAAGCTGATTGGCTATTATAAGTAGAGTGGAGTAAAAATCGTGATTTTTGAAAATTTTAATTGAACACCAGGAATTTTTTGAATTGATTTTGTTGTTTCGCTACAAAATCAATTTAAAAAATTCCTGGTGTTCAATTGAAATCTTCAAAAACAATCTTCAGAGACAGAAGTTGGGTGTCAAAGAACAAATTGTGGAGTGGTTAGAGAGTTTCAATTTGGTCGAGAGAAACAATCAATTCAGACAAATAGAACAGAACATGCAAATCAGCATAATCTGAGAAATAAGAGAACTCAGTAAAATCGTAGAAATTAAGGATATCAAAGAAATCCGTAAAATAAGGAAAATTAGATAAATCAGCAAAATCTGAAAAAATCAGGGAAATTTAAACAATACACAAAAAAATCTGAGGTATATAAGAAATAACAGAACTCGGAAAATTAAAAAAAACTCAGAAAAGTCAAAATCAGAAAAACAAAAAAAATCATATAAATCAGAAGAATTCGAAATCATAAACTATAAAATTAAAGAAAGTATGAAAATAGGAGGAATTAGAGAAATCAGCTAAATCTGCAGAAATCAGAAGATCAAAAAATACGAAAATTTTGAAAAATCGAAATCGGAGAAATAAAAGCAATTAGAGAAATCTACAAAATAAGAAAATCAAAAAAATCAAAAAACCACAGAAATTAGAAGAATCTGAGAAAGAAGAGAACTTAGAAAAATAATAGAAATCAGGTATCAAATAAATCAGAAAAATGATAAAATATGATATAGGGAAATCAGCTCTAAAAAATTAAATTAGAAAAATAGGAAATTAAAAAAAATAGTAAAAATTAGAAAATTTCAAAAAATTCAATAGAACTCTAAAAAGTGAATAAACCAATTTGGAAATCTTAAAATATAAAACAAACAAAATTTACATAATCACGAAAATTTACAATACTCGAAAAAAAAAAGATTATTTGAATAAGTTAAAAGAAAAAATGCTATATTTAGATTAATACTTAAAACAAATTAAGTTGAGAAATAGAGACATTTGAATGTTACCTGATCCATAAATTGAAAAAGATATTTAAATTAAGATCAAAGCAGTACCAAGAAATATCCGATGGAAACGCTTCAGTTCAATGTAAACATCCGAACGTTTAGCGGCACAGTCAACGCTTTTGGGCTACATTACATTATCTGTCAGCAAAAACAGGACCATTTTCCCCAATTATGATCCACTTCCTCTATTTATTTTTGAAACGCACACACACACACACACCCACACAAAGCGAAAATAAATCGGATAAACAAAGAACGCAACCTTCGGCCCCGGCTTGTTGGCACGCAGCGAGAGCTTCGGCGAAAGCTTCACCGAGCCATGAATATTTGATGAGGAATTTTATTCCGCCGCCCGTTGTTTGGGTTCGTGGTTCAGACTCCTGCGCGAAGGACTTCTCGGTTTGGGAAGAAGGGGAGAAGGTGAGGCGTGATCCACCAAGATAAACTCGCCCCAAAGTGAGTAAGGAAAACGTCGACTGATGACGACGACGATGGCGAGTATCCTTCCCCGCCCCGTCAGTCAGGAATAATCCAAATAAACAAAATTGCATTATGTATGGAATATTTAAAATTTTAAAAGCTTTCCTCCGCGTGTTCCTCTCGTGTCCTCGGAGTTCCTCTCATCACTGAATTGTGGTAGTTTGACACCGTGGGAAGCCGGGAGGCTGGTATTTAAGCATTCCATCAATGTTGAAGTTATCGTCGTGACGCTTCGGTCGCTGTTTAGATTTAATTAAACTTAAGCTTGACACTTGGGCACATCGATGCTGCTAGCTGCTGGTGATGGCGGGGGCAAGGATCTAGATCCTTCTTCTCCTTCCCGACAGGAATAGTTAACATTTTTATTGTCTGAAAAGTTTCGCTCCCAGGAAGGAATTTGTCATGGGGGTGTTGGGATCGGTGAAATGAATGCGGTTAGCTCTCGGAGCGTAAGGTTTCGAACCTCTTTGGGCTATCGGGGCACCGAAGACAAAGCAACAAAAAAATACACAAGGATAAAATGAAGGTAAATATCAAACATTTGCGAATCATTAAAAATTTATGAGAGCGGTTCCGTTCGGGGTTGAGAGAGGGTAAACTACCGAAATCCTTCGGCGGAAAGAAGAAAAGTTTTCCGAGTAAAAGCAGCATTGAGAAAAAAAAACAGTTGCAAACTTCTTTTAGTTTCCAAAATGAGTCCGTAAACATTTTGCGAACTGCTGGAACTCGAGAGCCCCAGAAAAGGGCAGATAAAAAGCTTCCCAAACCGGAGGAAAGAAAATATTTTATTCAGTTTTATTTGGTGCTCACACAACTAAGTGTAATAAAAGTTGAGTTGATTATTATTGGCGGTCGGTTGTGTGTTGTTCGGATGCTGACTCAGAGCATTGGGGAGTAAAAATTAGAAGAAGTGGCGCACTTGTGCAAAACTTTAGTTGCTCTGTGCATTTTTGTTTTGAGCCTCAGTCATTTGTGAGTTCAACTTCCTGCCGAGTAGTTTCCGAGTGAACCTTTATGTCCTCCACGGAAGTTTGGACCTCGGACTGAAGACAACCAAGAAACGACAAACGCGGCAATCCAAAATTAAACCTTCGCAAGGACGCCGGATTTTCTGGTAATCCCTGAAAAAGCAATCTATTTTCACTCACATCCTCCGGCAAAGCGGATTTCTAGTCGCTATTGTGTGTGTGAGAGAGATATACAGAGAACGGCAGCCCGACAAAAAATCCCTGTGGGAATCGATAGCAACCGGTGGTCTTTACCCAGACGGTCGGAGTGTGAGAGCCAATGGCCATAAATCAGGGGCAAGCGCTTTCGGAAGGTATCCGAAGTTTTATCGCCTCTACACACAGAGGTGGAAACAATTACCGGGACACTAAGGAATGCATTTGGCAGCTGACGCGTTCGACCGGGCCAGCCGGGCATGCCATAAATTTGGTGTGAAGTTTCTGTCTGGTCCCGAATGATTTCGCGATTTCAGGACTTCGACTACGACTGGGAAACTAGGTGGTAATTCAAACAGAGACTGAGTTCCGTTTGATTGTTATTCCCCGGAATTTCATCCAAAAATCAGCTGCGACTTGCGGCGTGAAGCTTTTGAAACAGCTGTTCTGTTTGTTTCTCATTAAAGAAAAACCCAACCGGCTTTGAGCTGTTGCGAGTTACGCCAGAGTTGGATTGTTAAGATAACTAATTTTTTGTTCATTATTTGTGTTCGGTTTGAGTGTTTACACTTCTTGACGTAGGAACAATATCCACCTCTTCATTAGCATTCGCAGATATACGAGATTGAGTACTACCTACAGTTTCACCAATTTAATTCAAACAGAGGCTGCCACAACACTGGCTTGTCTAATGAACCCTTCATTTCCATTCCGTGGCTCCACAAATCGCCGCCCTCCGGCAGTGGACTTTTTATGATGCACTTTTCATTTCCCAACCCCTCCCAAATATAAATCCGATGCCCACATATGCGCTCCTGCCCGTAAAACAACAAAAGCTCGCGCACGTTTATGACTCTCTTTGTGATTGTGAGGAAGCGGAAACACGCAGTGGGGAGTGAGCGACGGTTCTTAATTTGATTACGCTGTGTCCGGAAATTCGCGCTAGACTTGGTCACAAACACACGGCTCGGAGATCGAAAGGATGCACAATAAAGTTTAATGAGCGTTATTGGGTGGGTGGTAGCGGCAGGGGGCGGCGGTTTTCGTACGTGGCTGGTCCTTGGCCTCGAGGCCAAGACAGAGAGGTCAGAGGTTTAAAAGAGGGGCACGGGTCTTTGTGTTGTTGTGTACGTTTTATGAGCGATGGTGTGAGCGTTTCTTGGTCTTATCCGGCGGAATGTCGGAATGGGTCCCTGATGGGTGATAGCAGGAATTGGCGCGGCGCCAAACGAGTGCTGTTCAACTTAAGTTCCCACCCGGGACACCTCGGAAATCATACCTTGACGATAAATGTTTGAGTGGAATGTGGACGTTGTTTTTTTTTTGTGAAGTACCTCAGGTAGTGTTGAAACCGAGTTGAGAACTTTATGAGATGGTGTAATGTGATGGTGGATCAATTTTGTGAATTTTATCAATTTTCCCTACTGTATTTGTATTACTATTCGATGATTCTCCGTTCATTATTGTGGTCTTTATAGCGATTTTTGATTAAGGATCCAGTTTTAAAAACAGTTTCTAGCGTAGTTCAAAACTTCCTTCCACAAACGACAGTAAAAGGTACCAAACGGTAATGTACTCAAGTCTTTCTCCGAAAAGCCGTCGAAGAGTAGTTCACACAATAAAATAAAGAAGAAATTTAAATATTAGTCATGGCCTTACAATTCACACTGTTTAAAAAACTGTCACTCAGCAATCAACCTACTGCATTTCAAGTTGTACCTTATTCACACGGGCTCAATATATGGCTGCTCTCTTTTTACGCTCATTCAAGAAAATATCTCTTCTCCTTCGTGCACGCTCCATTCGCCTCACATTCAATGGAAGGAATGCTAAGTTTTAATCCAGACGGACATTTTAGGTCAAATTTTCAGATTCTGTGCCCTATATCTGCGTTGGATACATCATTTTTCCTCCTATAATTTAGTTTATGTTTATTCAAATTTTTAATAAATTAATAAAATAATAAAATTTAATAATTTTCGAAAATATGAAACTCGAAAAATCTGAAATCGGATTGATCAGATTTTCTAGAATTTTCAGATTCTAGAATTCAGAATTCAGATTTAAAATTTCTTATTTTTTAGATTTAACCTTTTTTAAAACTTATTTTTTTAGATTTATATTTTTTTAGATCTATTATTTTTGTTAGGTTTTCAAATTATTTCAGATTTTTTCAAAATTTTCAAATCATTATTTTTTTTAGATGTTTTTCATATATCTATGTGTAGTTTTCATGTATCTTTTTTCACATTTTTCATGTTATTTTAGATTGTTCTAAGAGCTTTCCTGCTGTTTTTCTACAACAAATTCTTCATGAATTTTCATTTTTTCTTCCGTTTTGTTATTTTTTTCAGTTTTTGAAATGATCAGATTCATTTTTTTTAGATTCTCAAATTTTAGTTTTTTTTTATATTTATACAGGGAAACTTCGATATAACGTACCCTCGTTATAACGTATCCTCGATATAACGTCACTCAATATAACGTACATTTTACCTCGATATAACGTACACATTATCAAAGTCCAAAAAATATTTTTTTGGATATTTTTTTTCTGAAAACAAAAATAAATTATCTCTATTTTGATACTACAGCTTGTGTTGTAACTTTAACCAATCCCGAAATACAACTGTTTTGTGATTGCGGATTCTAAACGAATCAAACTTCAATCAACAGAACGAAGGGAAACATCATGAGAAAAGTTGGCTTCGTCTTCTAATTGAGTCCTTTCTTAAACAGCAACACAATAAAGGAATATAAACTACGTTTCAGAGTTCTTTATTATGCTTCGATATAACGTACAATTCGATACAACGTACAATTTTGAAAGTGAAATGTACGTTATATCGAAGATACCTTGTGATGGTTTTTTTTTATCAAATTTTAATTTTTTTTTATTTTTAAGCTGTTTGGTATTATTTTTTTCTATTTTTCATATTTTAAATTTATTTAGAGGCTGAGACTCTTTTTGAAAATTTGAAATAAATTTTATTAATCTAAAAAAATATGAAACTCGGAAAATCTGAAATCGAAAGCAATAGATATTTGGATTGTTTGAATTTTCTAGAATTTGCAGATGTCAGAATTCAGATTTTCAAAATTTCTTATTTTTTAGATTCTTCGGGATTTTTTCTGAATTTTCTTTTCCAAACCTTATTCTAGATTTATTATTTTTGTTAGATTTTCAAACTGTTTCAGATTTTTTAAAATTTTCAAATTATTCGCTTCTTCTTATTTTTTAGATTCATCTGTAGAAAAATATATTAAATATTTTTCTTGACATTTTTCATGTTTTTTTTTACATTTTTTAAGAGCTTTCTCGCTGTTTTCTATAATTTATACATTTTTCTACACTTTCTGCAATTTTAATATTTCTTAAATTTTTTGTTTTTAACTTTTTTTTGGGTTTTCATTTTTATTTTTCTGGATTATTTCGTTTTTTTTATGTTTTAAGATTTTTTTTACATTTATTATATTTTTCTCCGTTTTGTCATATTTTTTAGTCTTAAAAATAATACCAGATTTATTTATTTGCGCGGTTTTTGTTTTTTTTTAATTTTCAAAATTTTTTTTTTTTATATTTATCTTGTTTTTTGAATTTTTGATTTTAATCTAATTTATCTAGCAGCAGAATTTAAAAATTTTGAAAAAAAATGAAAAAAAATTAAAAATTTAAATAATTTTCAAATCTTTAAAAATCTAAAAAAATCGGAAAAATCTTAAAAATAAGAAATTGGAAAAAAACCGGTATCTGTAGTCTGAATAAATAGACCAGTGCATTGTTCAAGTTTCTTTTTAATTGCGCAGATTTTTCGGATTTTCTAGAATTTTTAGATTCCAGAATTCAGATTTTTTTATTTTTATTTTCAGATTTTTTAGATATTTCATTATGGACAATATTTTTTTTGTTGTTGTTTTTAATTTGCCATTTTTGAATTTTTTTTTCAATTTCTTTCTCTTTTTCAAATGTTTCAGATTTATTTGGATTTTTGAAGTCTTCTCCGTATTTTTCATATTTTCCACAGTTCTGAATGTTTTCATTTTTTTGTTGAGTTTTAGGATCCGCTATAATTTTCATAGTTTTTAGTTTTTTTATTTGATTTTTTTTGAAGATTTTCAATTATTATTAAAATTTTTCGACGTTTTTTTAGATTTATTGTGGATTTTTATATTTTTAAGATTAGTTAGAAAATCAATTGGTTATTTTTCAGATTTTTAAAATATTATTTTTCCAAGATTTTATTTTTTTTTTCTAGTTTTTTTAGCTTTGAATATATTACTCATTCTGATTTTTCTTAGACTTTTTAGATTTTTAACATGCTTTATTTTTTTCTACATTATTACAAAAATTACTTTTTTTTATTTTTAATTTGTTCTCAGATTAGTTTTTTTTCAGATGTTAGTTCTTTTTTTTTTTAATTTCAATTTTGCTTTAGATTTTTCTAATTTGGTAAATTTGAAATATTTATTATTTTAGAATCCTCTATTTTTCATATTTAACATATTTTTTCAGATGTAATTTGATTTTACGGGTTAACGAGATTTTTCGATTTTTCAGATTCTGCAGCTTTTTTTATTCCTTAGATTTTCAAAATTTTTGATAATTTTCAGTTTCTTTTTAGATTTTCGAAAGTTTTTTATATATTGCAGATTTTTGAGATATTTTGGATTTTTTTAGTTATTTTATTGTTTTTTACATTATGATTTTAGAGATTTTCAAATTTTCCATCTTCTTGGATTATTAAATTTTCAGATTTTCAAACTTTAAAATTTTTAGATTTTGAAGTTTTCAGATTTGGAGGATTCTAGATTTGAAGATTAAATAATTAAAGATTTAAGGTTTTGCAGATTTGTAGATTGGAAAATTTGAAAAATGGAATATTAGAGTATTTTAGGAATTTTGAGTCGATTGAAGATTCGAAGATTTGAATATTTGAGTCATTGAAGAATTTTAGAGAGGAAGCATTCAAGATTTCAAGATTCGAAGATTCGAATATTTAGTGAATTTTTGTGAAGATTTGAAGACTTGAAGATTTGAAGAATTTTAGAGATCAAGATCTGAAGATTTGAAGGTTTGAAGATTTAAAGATTTAAAGATTTGAAGATTTAAAATTTTAGATCTGAAGATTGGAAGATTTTAAGATTTAAAGATTTAGAGAATTTTGAATTTGAAGATTTGATGATTTTTTAATGTTTTGATGATATGAAGATTTGAAGAGCTTTGGATTTAGATTTTCAGAATAGAAGATTTTTTTCGATAAATTTTAATTTTTTTTCGCTTCGTTTTTGCTTTTGTTTCTCTAAATTATAGTTTTTCTATATATTGATTAGTTTTTTTTTCCAGATTTCGGTTCTTTTCAAGTTTTTGTTGTTGATTTGCCATTTTTTTGGATTCTTATCAAATTTAGCTATTTTTTAATATATATATTTTTTTACATTTTCTAATTTGTTTCAGATTTTTCAGACTCAACATATTTTTCATATGTTTTACGAAATTTTTCCGTTTTTTTAAACTCTGGAGCTCTTTTATTCTTCAGCTTTTCTAAATTTCCGAAAACTTTTAGTTTTTTTTTGGATTTTTCATAATTTTTAATATTTTGGATTGTTTATACATTTTAGACAAACATTATTTCAAATTTCCTCTTTTTTTTTGAGAATAAGATTTAAGAAATTTTCAAGTTTTCTTGGATTTTTGGGTTTAGTGTTTTCAATTGTTCAAACTTTTAGATTTTTATATTTTCAAATTTTCAGATTTTCTAATTTATTCGATAATTTACTCTAATTCAAACATTCGAAGATTTGAATGATTTTAAATTTTAAGATTCAAAGATTCGAAGATTTAATAATTTGAAGATTGGAAGATTTTAAAACACCTCAAACGCCTATGTTTGTTTTCCAATTCTTCTCGAGTTGTCTGACTAGAGGGTTTCTTTTTATAATACTTTTAACGTAAGGGAAAGAAAATTTTTGCTAAGCAAAATGCACTTGAAAAATGATTAAAAAAAATTTCTGGTTTGCATTAATTCATAATCGTATCTCACATTTTATAATATTTGTTTAATATGCTACATATAACGATTCCCTAGTCCGCAAATGGTTTAAAAATCGATGAGAATTGGAAGTATTCCTAGTTCCCACAAATTTGTGCTGCGCAATTCTGTGCTTTTTTTTGTCTTTATTTAAGAGACTTTTAGCCGTAGGCTGGTTTGTCTCTACAATTCTGTGCTTTCCTTCCCATGTCATCAATAAGGAGCAACTAATGTAGCGGCGAGACAGTTTTTTATACCTCTGCAAATCGCTCGCTTGAAATGCAAATGCAGTGCTAGCTCTATCGACACCGAGGAGAAGGGAAATAATATTACAACTTTAGCTCTGCCCGTCTGAAACTTATTGCAACGGGCGAAAGTATCAAAGATGTCATTTACGATTTCCTTTACACATTCTCGCTTCGGTCAGCGAGCAGTCAACAGACCACGCGGAAAGTTAATTTTAAAATTTTCAAATTGACTTTTTGTTGCTGTGTCGTTGTCTGAAATGCTCGCATCGCTCGGTGCAGGTACCAACGTTAACGTGAGTCACAAGCATAGTACTTTTCGGAAAAAAATGCATAAAAATGTTTTTATATGCTGTACTGAAAATGCTGAAATGTTTCGATCAGCTTTAAAATGATGTGTCATTTTTGTGCAAAAATGTCTGTGTCTTCTACTTTTTTTTCATTCAATTTAACAATTAATGGGGTATGCAGAGAAGTTGAAATGTTTCAAGCCTCGAAAAAGGTGAATCGTTTGTAATGTCTGCAGTGCAGGAACGTTTCATTGAATCCGGTATTGGAATTCCTACCGAGATTTATCGCCAATTTCCAAGTAAAAAAAAACACAGAAAAAGCTATTTGATGATTTCAACAGCCCTTTAATGATAGCCAATAACAATTCGCCCCCTCTTCTCGAATTTGTTAATCGCCTCCTCTCGTATTGTATATACACACCGAGTTGCCAGTAAAACACAACAGAAGCAATTTAATTATCTCATTTAAACGTCGCTATGCTCTGTTTTGTCACACCTCCATTCACTTCTGTGTGTCGTCCAGAGAGGGTTACACGGAAAGGTAAAAGTGCCACCCGACAGGATGAGAGCTGAAGATGTTATTGTTATTTTTATACCTCCCAGGATATGTGAGTTTTTGTGTGTGTGTGTCTTTGTCTTGCATATCCGAAAACGGTGGTGGGTATGACTCGCAAAATAATTGAATCTATCCGCTCGGAACTAATGGCACTCTGCACACTGGACCTGGATGACTCCTCCGTGCGTGTGTATGTCGAGAGTGTCGCACGGGATAATAAGGATCATTCAATTAATCCGAGCGTAAGAAACGGGGGGAGCGCGTGAAAAAGTTGAGTATAGTGGGTTTGAATGTCAAATTGAATTCGGTAGGGTAGCGGATTTTATCCGCCCAGACATGTGGCCATTAGTTTTAATTCTTCAACCCATTGCAACGTTCTGAGGGGAGATAACCTGAAAGCGCACCACCCAAATCTATACAATTCGGTTCATTACACTGCGACAGAAAACTTGCCCCCAACCAAACGCGCTCCGCCATCAATTTCTGAAGATTAAAATTCGCTAATTGCCTTGAAAATTTTAACTACAGACCCATTACAGCAACTCTTCGCGAGTTTCTTGGCTGCTGATATTTGTGCGACCGCCGCTAATCCTTGCGCACACTTTTATTCCCCCCAGAAGTGGCTCGTTTAGAGCGCAATTGGCCCGTTATTTACCGGTTTTCATCGTTTCCTCGCCGCGCATCTGGTCCTAAACGCCCGTAGAATATATTGGAAATTTCTCACAGCTCATTAATACTTGATAAAGCTTAAAACAACGACGAATGGGGGAGGAGGGCAACAAAAACCACGCCATCAGCGCTTCTTTTTTTTCGGGAGGACTTTTTCAAAGTTTCGTTTCCCCGACGGATGCTGCAGCGGGGTGAAGAACTTGAAATAAAATAAAAAATTACAACTTTTAATTGGAAATTACTCAATAAAAACCGTCGCGGCGTTCCCACCCGCGCTGTCCCCTCCAAAGTGTTACATACACAAAATCGTCTCTTGTCCGGGATCACCATCCTTCCTTCCCCTCGAAAAACACCACCTCAGCCCAACTAATGAACCAAGCATAAAACTGTCAGGAAACTTCGGTCCTCGCCGGCACTGTCTGCTCGTGAGTTTTAGCGCAATATTTTTTCTTCTTGTGGGTGTTCCGTTTCCTGATCACAAGAGGACACAGAGCGAAAGCGAAATTTATAGAATATCCATTAAATTAATTGGACGTTATTCATCTTTTTTCCGATGGGAGTGGCGAAGTGGTGAGTGAGTGGTGGTGACCAACGGGACGGTGTGATTTGAAGACCGAAACGAACTACGACCAGAAGAGCATAAACAGGCGAGCAGGCGAGAGGAAGCGGGGAGTGATTGTGCGAATTCTTGCAGAATAACGTGCATTCCTCCGGATCAAACTCGGTCGCAATCAATGGCCCCGACGCTGCCCGTTGGAGAGCACTTTTTCCCGTTCGCTTCCGGATTGGAGGTGCAGCGTTGGACGGATTGGGGGGAAAAGAAAGCATGGTGGGATTTGTTTGCAATTCATTTTTTTTTTGCGATAAGAACATTGAATGCTTCCGGGGTGAGCAGCAGGGAGCAGTCGATAGACGAAGACGGAAGGTATTTGGCCGGGTTGGTCGATAATACTCCGGTCGTTCACGTTAGGAATGATATTTCGATGTACCGTGTGATCCATTGAACTTTATTGGGATTGTACTGGATGATTTGGAATATTGCAACACTCAGTGGTTGTCCCTTTCCGGGATATCTATTTTGTGATTTGCTTCTGACGGTTTTCCAAAATGGTGAGCTAAAGAATTTCATCCGTACATAGCTTTTAACGAACTAAATTCTATTACAATTAATTTTCTGTTCAATTCTACGGTTAATAATAAGATAGTGAACCGATTACTGGCTTGAGTTTGACTCTATTTTCTTCGGGAAGGAATGTAGGTATCCAATTTGAATTCAGTCATTTTTTCCTAATTTTCAATTTTTTAATAATTTTTTGTTTTTCTCTACTCCTGTTCTATGTTCTATTTTTAAAATTTTTAAATTTTAAATTTTTAATTTTAATGTTCCAAATTTTCAATTCTTTTTCATTCTCTCAATTTTCCAATTATCAAATTTTTCTATATATAATTTCTTCATTTTTCAAGTTTTTTCGAGAACTTTTTCTTCATTAGATACAATTCCCTCATTCCCCAATTTTAAAATTCTTAAGTTTAAATTTTGGATTTTCAAATTTATTATTTTTCCATTCCAATTTTTCAATTTCTGGATGACGAATATATATCTTATATTTTAAATGTTAGAATTTTTCACAATTTTTCGATTTCTCATTTTTAAATAATTCCTCAATTTCTAAACTTTGCCATTTCTCAATTTCTTGATCTCTCGATTTTTCTTTTTTTCTTTCTTGAATTTTAATGTTTTGATTTTTTAGTTTTTCGATTTCTTAATTTAAAAAAAAAAATTGATAATTTTTAAAATTTCGTGTTTTCTTATTTTCTTTATTTATTTTTTCATTTCTTTTTGTATAGATTTTCAATTTCCAGTGTTCCAATTACAGAATTTTTAAACAAACAAGAAAACTAAAAAACTGAGAAATACAAAAATTAAAATTCCATCATTTGACAATACGAAAATTACAAATGATGGAATTTTTATTTTTGTATTTTTCAATTTTTTAGTTTTCTTATTTATTTATTTTTTATTTATTTATATCGTCATCATCATTATTTTCAGTTTTTTAATTTATTGATTTGTCAACTTGTCAATTTGTCAATGATTGATTTTTCAATTTTTAGAATTTTCAAATTTCAATTTGTCAATTTTCTAAATTTTTTAATTTTTCAATTTGTCAATTTTTCAAATTTTCAATTGGCCAATTTGTTAATTTCTCAATTTTTCAATTTGGCATTTAGCCATTTTTTCAAGTAGTCTATTTTTAAATTTTTTAATTTTAAAATTTGTCAATTTGTGATTTTGATCAATTTGCCAGTTTTCCAATATGTAAATTTGACTATTTGCATTTTTTTTCAGTTTGGCAGTTTTAATTTTTTTCAAATTTTGAATTTTTCAGTTTGTCAAATGTCAATTTGGCATTTTTTTTATTTTCAATTTTTTTATTTTTAAAATATTTTCCTTTTTTTTTAATTCATCAATTTTGAAATTTTTGGTTTTATTTTTAGATTGCCTTGTTTTCGAAGCTTCAATGTGTCGATATAAATTTGTTAATTTGTTAATTTGTTAATTTTTTAATTTCCTCAGCTCATAATTTCTTAATTTCTTTGATGATTTTCCAATTTCTCAATTTATCAGATATTGAGAACAGAATTTCTCATGTTTTCTTATTTTCGTAATTTTTCGAATTCTTATTTTTATACACACTCGGCTAAAAAATAAAGGAACAGAGTGCGAATTCGAAATTTTTAGGCGATTTTTGAAATGCTGTGACTTTGTGAAAGGCATGTAAATGGGATATACATCATTTTGAAGCTACAACTTTTAAGCTTTGGAATATTTCACTTTTGCTTTTCTACTATCTTCACGCGTTGATTTTTCACAAAGTTACAGCATTTCAAAAATCGCCTAAAAATTTCGATTTCACATTCTGTTCCTTTAATTTTTTGTCGTGTAAAGTTCCTCAATTTCTCAGTTCCGTGCTTTTTTCAATTCAGCAGTTTTTAATTTGTTTGAAATTTTAATTTCGAGTTTGAAATTTTAATTTCGAGTCTCCGTTTTTTTTTCATTTTTGTTTTATCATTTTTCAAATTCATCGATTTTTAAATTTTTAGTTTGTTTTTCAACTTTCAATGTTTCGATATTAATTTGTTAGTTTATTAATTTTTTAATCTCTTTTTGTTGATTTTCCACTTTCTGAATTTCTTAAGTATTGGAAACAGAATTTATCATATTTAGAATTTTTAATTTTAAATTTTTCGAATTCATATTTCTTTATAGTTCATTAGTTTCTCAATTTTGCGATGTCCTTATTTTTAATTTTTTTTTATTTCGTAATGTGTATGTTTTCAATGTTGATATTTCGAATTAAAAAAAATCAGAGCCTAATTTCTAAAGCAAAAAAAAACTCAATTTTAATTAATCTCTTGATTTATAATTTTTTATTTAAATGAATTTAAATTCAGTTTCTCAAGCAAGGGATTATTTATTTTCCGGTTTCTCATTGTTAAATAATTTTTCAAGTTTTATTTTCTAATCTCTAATTTTTTTTTCAAGTCTTTTTTCAACAGTCTCACTATTTCTAAATTTCTTTATTTCTCAATTCCTTCATTTTGATTTTTTTCATGCTTTCTTCATTTCGTATGTTTAGTCAAACCTTTCCGATCTCGTATTTTGGTATAACTTCTCGATTTCAGAATTTATCTTTTATTTATTTTATCTCTCTCTCTTCCTCTCTCTCTTCCTCTCTCTCTTTCTCTCTCTCTTTCTCTCTCTCTATTTCTCTTTCTCTCCCTTTCAATCAATTCATAAGTTTTCCATAATTACTTAATTTTTAAAATTCTCAATTTCTCAGTTTTTAATGCATAATTTTCAATTCTGAATTTCTAATTTTTTATTTCCTATTTTTTCTGTGTGTCTCTGTCTTTCTCTCTCTCTCCCTTTCTCTTTCTCTCTCTTTTCTTCTTTCTCTATCTCTCTCTCTTTCTATTTTTTTTCAAGTTTTCGTATTTTTGATTTTTTCGATTTCTTATTTTTTAATCATCCCCCAATTTCGTGTTTCATTAATTTAAATTGTTCTTACTTCTTATTTTTCTATTGATTTTCAATTTCTCAATTTTAGAATTTTAAAATTTTCCTAGCTTTAAATTTTTAATTTTTTATATTTCTTCTGCCTATATTCCTTCTCCTATTCCAACAGTATTTCTATTTTTCCATTTCTAAATTTCTTTATTTCTCAATTTCTTGATTTTAATTTTTTTTCATTTTTTCTTCATTTCTTATGTTTCAAATTTTTAAATTCACATTTTTTCGAACGCTTATTTTTGTATAGTTTCTCGATTTCTGAATTTCTTATTTTTTATTTCTTTATTTCCTTGTATCTCTGTCTCTCTCCCCTTTATCTCTTTTTCTCTTTCTCTCTTTCTTTCTCTTTCTTTCTTTCTTTCTCTTTATCTCAGTCAATTTATATTTTTTCCATAATTCCAAATTTTTTTCAATTTCTCAATTTCTCAGTTTTCCACGTATAATTTTCAATTCCATTATAATTCAAAAATCTGCTATTCCGTATAGTTCATTACATCAAAAGATCTATTTTGCAATAGCTTAAGTGCCCAAACGACACTCCGTATCTCGTCATATCATTTCCGATCATCGACCATCTCGCTTGTTTCAAGCTCCCTTCCCTTTCTGGGAAATCCCGCACACCGCGAACGAGCGTTGCAGGGATTAGGAAGCAGACTTTTCACTTCCCATAAAATGGGAAACTACCCACTTAAGGGGGGCGAGTAATGTCGCAGTTTAGATAGCAGCGTCGATAAGCTCGAACAGCAGTCCTGGGTACGGATGCTGCGTGACTAGCACCCATATCATGGGGAGACTGTACGGTGTGCAGCCAGGTGCAAAAAAGGGCACCCGATCGCAAAAAAGGGGTTTTCGAGAAAAAGGATACATTATTTTCCATAACAAATAGATATGATATGAGGTTGATGATTATGCCAGAGCGAGGTGTTTTTTTTTGTGCTTTTGGTCTTTTCGCTCCCAAGCTTCTCGTCGATGGCGGGATTTATCTAATGGATATGGTCTCGGCTCTGTGGCTTTCCTCGGCGTCCGGGCAGAGGAAGAATGACAATGACGGAGTCGAAGTCCTTGCCGAACGACAGCGACAACGGGGACGACGACGTCGACCACGATTATGGTTTTCGGTGATGACGATGTTATTGAAACTAAAGGTGCCTTCGGTTTGTGCTCTTCTCCTGTCGTAACGTGCGGTTTTTGGAGATCAGATAAAGAGACACAACAAATGGCAGCAGTGGAAAGGATTGCCATTCCGGCTGGCGCGTCCTTCCGCTCTTTTCTCGAAGCAGCTAATAAAAATAATGAAAATATTATTCAGCACTTTTTGCCACACGGCGAGGAGAAAAAAGGTGAACTGGATTTATTATTCATACGGGACTGGATTCCGCACTTCAAGGGGTTTACCACCCGTGCGGCTGAATTAGTCTCGCCCCCGAGAAGCTGCGGGATTAAGCGCTCGGGAACGCGACGCCTCGGTTGAGTGAACTGTGGACAACGAAGGCTTGCCTTCGCAGCCGGGAAATTACGTCCTATTGTGTCACAAAAAACGATATTTTACCTCACTCTCGCTCGCTCCCACGGCGTAACGAGACAATCTAATAACTAAATTCTTATGAGCCATAATTACGAAATATCTCCTCGTGTGACAGGCTCTGAACGACGTTGTCGTCGGAGGAAACATCGACTAAAAAACTTGTCACACGAGATTCCAACGAGAAGAAAAATGACGCTTCCGCCGACATCGCCATCGTCGTCAGTCCCGGGAACGAGGAACGGGCGGAGCGAGAGTCTGTCTCGGGCTCACGTACCGGAACAACGAACACAGAGCTTGGTAGAGCAGCAAAAAAAAAACAGGGAAATACAGGAGAAGGTCAAAAAACCTCACCTAGTCTCGTTATGTGGAAGTGAACTTTCCGGAACAGGAACCGGTGCAGCAGAGGGCTGCACTCGGCAGCTTTCCCACCTTTAGTTTTTTTTTTATTTCATTCGATAGGGACGAAATGAAAAAGCTCACTCGAAACGATCCCATCCAAATGGATTTGCTTTGTTGTGTTTCTAAACGAGTTTGCAATCGAAATGTGTCATATTTCTCAGATCAACTAGTAAAGGGAAATACTACCCTGGAAAATTCACACTTCGCCGGGTCCACAATGAGATGTCCTTTTGCTTCCAATTCATTTGCCATTGTCTGCCAGGCTCGGCAAACCATCAGCAAAAATTCACACAGGTTTGTTCTATCTCTTACCTTCCCTCACACTAATTTCCCACCCCAAACAAAAAAAAAACTCACTCCGATCCGATTAAACTGCATAATCCTTTTCGCTCGGTTCGGTTTCCAGCTCGCTGTGCTTTTATGCTTCGCCCGAAACATTACTCGAACAAGGGTATTAGTCGGTATTATGCTTTCACTTTCGATACCTGGGACAGAGCGAGGAAAAAAGATCGACGTTTGAAAGTGAATTTGAGTCGCAATTCTACGCTTCCCCTCGTCACATTGTTTGAGTGCATCGTTGCAATTATTTTAAATTAACATCAAGTACAACGCTAATCGTTTCAGAAGTACCACCAGGAGCACTTTGTCGTGTTGCGTTTTACTCCAAATAGGAAAATTATGACTACCAAGCTTAATGAGAACGTAATTCTGAATGAGCTTTTTGTAAAATTAATGGCAAACAAGTATTCCGGAAAAAAACTGTATAAAAAATTACGGCCGGCGATTTGTTTTCTGGCTCGGTTACCGTGAGAACTTTTACGTTTTAAGAGCTCCTTAGTTTTTTCCAATCAACGATTCACATCCTCCTTGAACCGAGGAATCTGTTTGCGAAATTTTATGAAAATCAGTACAAGCGTTCAAAGGTTTAACTGGAACATAGAAATATTATTTTTTTTGTACGGTTTCTCTCTTTTTTAACATGTTTCATGTGCTAAAAGCAAAAAATGAATCGGCTGCACACTTCAAAGTCAAACAACCCGAATAAAATAAGTAAACGAAAAAATAGGAAAACAAGTAAATATTAAAAAAAACATGATTACTATTAAACTAATACAACGTGACAGAACAGTTAATATGTTTATCAGTTTCAGTTTTTAAAATGCAGATAACAGATTTTCGCCAAACTTTTGCTTAAATTAGGTAATTAAATATGGAATCACCAAAACAGCTCTTAAAAACATTTTGCACAAAATTATGTCAGAATCGTAAATCTGAAAAAAAAAACAAATATCTAAAAAATCTTAAATCTGAAAAAAACAAAATCCAAGAAATTTGAAATCTAAAAATTTGATGATCATAATGATAGGAAATTAAAAAAAAATTATGTTATTTAAACAATATGAATTCTAAAAAATCCAAAAAATGTCTTAAAAATCTTGAATCTAAATCGGAATAATATCTAAAATCGGAAAACGAAACAAACCGAACAAATCGAACATCTTAAAAATCGAGGATTTGCCAAAATCATAAAAATCACGCATCAAATGCACGAATTCTCAAAGTGGCCCCCAAGGGGTCTCAGGGGTGGTGGTATTGAGCGAAAATTGATTTTGGTGGTCGACGAGGACTAAAAATCGACCCCCATCAATTAACAGAAGTTCTGATTTGAAACTTTCAAAATATCGTATAAGTTGTGTCACGTGAACCAGTTTGTTATAAGAATGACTAATATTTTAGTAGAAAGTATTGTTGTCTGTAATCTGTATTAATAATTATTAATTACTTTTGATATTTACTAAGTTTAAGTCCATTTTTTGATGAGAAAATGATGTCATGTTTACTCACTTAAGTATTTCGTAATAATAAGATATAGATAACTTTTTTATATAAATTTAACCATAGGGGTCGATGGTATCACTTTATTATAGAAAAAGGGTCTCTTGATCAAAATAGTTTCAGAATCCCTGATCTAACGAATCATAAATCTGAAAAATTTAAAGCCTCAAAAATCTGAAAGATCTAAAAAAAATTAAAAAGTATGAAATCTAAAGAAAAATAAACTTTTGAAAAACCGAGATCTAGAAAATATGAAAAAAATACGAAATCCGAAGAAACAAAAAACTAAAAAAAAAGAACTCTCAAAAAGTTGGAATGTAAAAAATCTGAAATCTTAAACATTTCAAACGTGAAAAATCACAAATCTAAAAGCAATCAAAATCAAACTAATATCTGGTAATATCTGCCTAATATCTCTGAGCTTAATAGCTCGAACATTTTGCTATATTTTCCCTATTTCAAATTTTTCCAATTTAAAACTTGTTGATTGTTCAAAATGGTTGATGTAAAAAAATTCTCAATTACTCATTTTTTTTATTTCCTATTTCTCAAGTTGAAAATAATTGGTTTTCGATTTTTTTTTAGAATTTTTCATAATGAATTGATGAAAATTTCAAATTTTCATTTTATTCACCGTTTTTTAATTTCTTTTTTTTTCGTATTTGTAAATTTTTAATTTCTTCAGTTTTTCAATTCATCATTTTTTATCATTCTTCAATATCCCAAATCCTCAATTAAGAAATTGAGAACTGGATTTCTCATGTTTAAAATAATTAACCCTCCTGTACTCGCGCGTAAAATCGTAACTCATGTACTCACATACTGTGTGTGTGTGTGTCTGTAATATTGATATTGTGTATTTTCAGGCGTTATTGATATATAATTATAGAAAAGGGTATCATTGAATGAAAAAAAAACTCCAGAAAATATTTTTTTCTTTGATTTCATTCAGTTTAAATGGTAATTTAATTCAACCACCTCATTGACTCTCGGTCTGCCAGATCATATGCGCGAGTATAAGAGGGTTAAATTAAATCAATTTCTTATTTGTTCACAATTTTTCTTTATTCCATTCATATTTTAATTGTTTTTACAATTTTTATTTGCGTAATTTACCATAATTCCTCAATTTCTCACTATTTACATTTCTTGATTTAGCAATTTTTGAATTACTTGATTTTTTAGTATCTTATTTTTAATATTTTCAGTTTTTTATTTTTCTTCAATTTTTAAGCTGTCAATTCTTCGATATCTGTTTTTTCTATAATTTCATTGATTTATTTCTTCTACTTTATTTCTTTATTTCTCAGTTTGTTAATTTCTTTTTTTTATATTTTTTAATATAATTTCTCAATACAGGGCGGACTCGATTATATACAGTCTCTGATTTCTTTTCACTAAATATAATCGAATCTTGTATATAATCGAGTCAAAAATTTGGTTTTTTATTGTTTTTTTTGCGTGTATATATAAATCTATATATATAAAAATGGAGTGATGTCTGTCTGTCTGTCTGATTCTTATAGACTCGGAAACTACTGAACCGATCGACATGAAAATTGGTATGTAGGGGTTTTTGGGGCCGGGGAAGGTTTTCGTGATATTTTGAGACCCCTCCCCCCTCTCTAAGGGGGGGCTGCCATACAAATGAAACACAATTTTTTGCATTACCCGAGAATTAATCAAGCAAATTAAACCAAATTAGGCATATGGAAACTTTAGGGTGCAATGAATGTTTCTATGGTGGTTAGATACCCCTCCCCCCTCTCTTAGGGGTGGCTGCCATACAAATAAAACACAAATTTCTGCATTACTCGAGGATTAATCAAGTAAATGGCCGGGACGAAGTTTGCCGGGTGTGGAGGCGATCTGGCGTAGTGGTAACATCCATGCCTCTCACGCTAAAGGTCACGAGTTCAATTCTCACTCCCGACATTCTTCCAAAAATGGAAGTAAAAAGTGACGAACCAGCCAAATGAGTTGAAAATCACTATAATACAGATAAAAAAAAAAAAAAAAAAAAAAAGTTTGCCGGGTTAGCTAGTATATATACAAAAGAGAAATTAAGTTTTTGACATAACATTCTCACATAAAAAAAAAATTATCCAGATTCTCTCAGAAGGTGATAGACGATCATATTTGATGAAAAAAAAATCCTCCTACGCATATGTTCGAATTTCAACAATGACAGAGTTATAGAACTTTTTTTTTGTTTCGGACTCTGTTGCCTCAAACTGGCTCTACATTAAAAAGTACGCTACGGAAGACGATTCTATTGCTGTTGCTTTCATTTGAAAGATGAGAAAATTCAGTACAGGATATTGTGATGGAACATCTAAAATAATGGGTTTTAATAACATTTTGAAACTTTAAAACATAAAAGTTAATAATTTTTGATGTTTTTGATGATATTCATATTAATTTTAGCCTGAAAAATTATGTTTAACTAAATTGTTTCTATCGATTAAATTAAAGCTCTCTATTCGCTCTACAATTTGTTCCTTGGCACCCAACTGCTATCTTTTTTAATTTGGCTACAATATCGATATAAACAATTCTTGGTGAAAATTCAAGCATAACCTTTAAAAATCACGATTTTTACCCCACTGTACATGTAATAACCACTTCAATTTCGCCTCAATGTTGAAAGGATACATTTCTTCTTGAAATAAGTCATATTTGAAATATAAAAAAAAATCGAAACTGTATATAATCGAGTCCAAAATTGTATATAATCGAATCACATATAATCGAGTCTGACCCGTATTTAAATTTCCAAATTCAAGAAATTGAGAACTCTTTTCATAATAAATTTTCTAGATTGTCCAATTTGTGAAATTCTCAATTTATTTTCTTAGTTTATTTTTTTGTTTCTATAATTTTCTAGTTTCTAAATTTCTCAATTTATTGATTGACAATAAACTAAATATAGTTTATTATATTAAAAATTTTTAGGTATTAATTTTTTCACATTTTTTAAATTTTCAATTATATAAAATTCTATAATATTGATTAAAAATTGAGCTGAATTTTTCCATTCCATCATTTCTTGGTTTTTTAATTTCTAATTTTTTTTTGTTTCTTGATTTCTCGTTTCTAAATTTTGGGAATTTTTGGGATATTTTTTTCTAGAGTTTCTCGAATTTTAAATTTCTAAATTTCGTGTTTTCTATGTATTTTTTTTATTTCTTAATTTCATTGATTTTTTCCTTCACTTTTTCGAGATTTTCAATAAACAAATTTTCAACTTGTTTTTTATATTTTAAATTTTTGAATTTTTAATTTTTTTATCAAATTTTTGAATTTTTAAATTTTCAATTTATTATTTTTTCATAATTTTTTTATGTGTATAACAAAATTAATAAATTGAGAAAACTTCTCAATTTTCCATTTTTCTTTCACTTTATTAATTTTTCAAGTTCAAATTTTTTGAATTTCTACAGAAATTTTTCCGATTATTTTGTGAACATGAAATTGAGAACCAAATGTTTTTTTTAAAATAATTTTAATTTTTGCACAATCTTGCAGTTTTAAATTTTTTGGTTTCAAAATTTTTTAATTTCTCGATTTTTCAATTTCTCAATTCCTAATTCCTAAGGTATAACTAAAAATTTATAATTAAGACAATTCCGAACATAAATATTAAAGCAGGTCGGATTCGATTATTTGCAGACTCGATTATCCGGGATTCGATTGTCCGGAATTTTAGACTCAATTATCCGGAGTGTTTTATTTATGATTTTTCTTATTTTTAGATCGGAAATTTTAAATAATTTGTATAATAATTCCATATTGGATAACCAATATGAGCTTGACTAGCTTGACTAGTAGAACACAGTTATTTATGAAAAATGCAAATCCAAAATGGCGGCCACTACAAAATGGCGAATTACATATTTTCTCAGAACTCCATCGATATGAGTATCAAATGAAAGGGCTTGACTAGTAGAGCACAGTTATTTATGAAAAATGCAAAAAATGGCATTTGCCATTTTGTAGCGGCCGCCGCATTGAATTTTCAAGATCATGGAATACGCAGTTTTATGATGACACCAGAGATAAAGATGTGTTCCAAATTTCAGATCAATCGGTCAACAGGAAGGGTGTTAAATTTCTACTAATGTGCTACAGCGCTACAGACAAAGTTACAACGTTACAAAGTTAAAAAGTCACAAACATACAAACGGGTCGAGCTAGATAAAACCGTTTAATAAATATGTGCAAATCATGATTATATTACGTTTACCGAGAGCAAATTGTTTTTGTTTATGATTCGATTATCCGGAGTGAAAAAAAATCAATACTCCGGATAATCGAGTCTGACCTGAATTCCAAATTTTTGAATTATCTTTATTTTCACTTTTTTTTATTCTCGAACTATTTCTTTATTTTTTGTTAGTTTCTGTAAATTTTTCTGAGAGCTTTTCCATAATGTCTCTTATTCCCATAATATCTCAAATTTTCCATTTCTAAATTCCTCGATCTGTCAATTTCTTGATTTCTGAATTATTTTTAATTTTTTTATTTTTGAATTTTCAAATTCCTATACAGCCATTCCATGCCAAAAAGATATGGTAGTCCTCAGATTTTCGTCAAAAGTGGTAATTTTGTTCTTTATCACATAACATTAGATCCGTATTTTTTTATTTTTTATTAGGGTGCCTATTTCCAATTCAATTATTTTTTTCTACTTTTTCTCAAAAATGCTTTTTTCCAAAAATTCTGAAACTTTTGAACCACTGAACCGATTTAGATGATTGATATATCAAATTGAAGCCAATGAGCTAGCATTTTATAAAAAAATATTGATTTTTCGGACCACCGGCTAACTTTGCAAAATCATATCTCGAAAAAGGAAAAAAAGCTTCTCTGACATCGAGATTTGTTATGTAAAAAGTCCTCAGCTTTCAAGAGAAAATATAAAACAATATATAGCGCCATCTAGTCCAAAGCCATGAAAACAATAAAAAACGACTACAATCAGTAATTGCGAAAGTAAAATTCATTTTTTCCGCAAGTTCATTATTTTGTAATAGAAGCTCATTGGCTTCAATTTTATTTGTCGGTCATCTTAATTGGTTCAGTGATTCAAAAGTTATGAATTTTTGAAAAAATGCATTTTTGCAAAAATGTTTTTTTCGGACCACCTTGAATTGAAAATAGGCACCCAAATAAAAAATTTAACAAAATACGGGTCAAATTACCACTTTTGACGAAAATCTGAGAACCACTGTTATCGGTTTGGCATGGAATGGGTGTAAAATTACTCGATTTCTTTTTCTTATTTTTTTTTTGTTTTTTCTTTCATGTATTAATTCTCAATTTCTCAAAATTTTGAATTATTCTTTCAGTTATTTTTTCATTATTTATCGTCTCTCAATTTTTTAATTCATCATTCCATTATAATCTAATTCCATCACAATTCAAAAACGCTGCTATTTTGTATAGTTCATTGCAAATGAGTTTAGTCTGATCGATTCGTCATTTGGCATGGATGAGTTTTGGTAGCGTTACAGATGATCATGAATTCTTCAAAAGTCACCAAACAGAAATCCTAGAACAAGCGCACCTGTCAAATTGAATCTTCTCCGATTGAACAATTCCGTCACGTCGCACATCGCGGAGCGTACGGAATTACATTTTCCGCGTAATCACACAATTGGAAGGACCGCTCCTGGAGCCCCTCTTCCCCCTCGTGCACGTGGAGCGGCGGAAAATCAACATCACTTTGCGTCACTCATGCATACATAATGTGCTCTGAGCTGCGTTCGATTGCGCGACACGACAAACCACCCCGCGCCCCCTTCCGTACAGCTTCCTTTTTCACGGTGGTGCTTAACGATAAGGAAAGATTAAGGACCTGTGATCGAGTAATAATGCCAATAATGATGCTGCTGCTGCTGCCTCGGAGCGTATTTACATTTTAATTTTTCTCCGGTCCCCGCGTTCTCCCCCCTTGGGAGTTATCCCTGTGAGAATTCGACCACTGTCTTCGGGGTGGAAGTTGATTCCAGGTTTTTTTCCTCGTTGATTAGCATGGCGTGGAAAAAATTATACCAAAATATTTATTCGCTCCATTCAACCGCGCGCTCGCGCTTTCGCAGGCCTCAGACCGTCGATAATGAGATTGAGTGAATTTGGACAGGTGCTTCCGCGTTGTGTTTGCGAGGATCACTGCCGGAGGGGATGCGGGAAGCTGCGGGATGATGGTCCGGCTATTGTTAGCCAGACTCGATAATGGCGAGGGATAGGAAAGTAATAAAGATAATACCAGTGCAGATTGCTTTTCACCCACTCCACCCCCAACTCCGTCGAGTGTGCGGCACTCGATTTGTTTCAATAAAATCACTCATTCGCTCCCCGATCGGGATGTGGTCCGCTTCCATTGTCAGCTGCTGCCGTCTTGTTTGCGCAGCAAACGCTTGGGTGCGGACAGGGCGAAGGGAAATTTACTGCTTTCACATTAGTGCAAATATGTTTCATCTTAGAGATAGAAGAAAGTCCATCTTTCCGAGGGCATCATCGATGCTTGCGCCCGAAAGAGGGGTGTGAAGAGAGGGAATTGATTTAATTTAATACCTATCACCAGCACCCGCACAATCGACAGGACACGACACAACGACGGGAATGACTTCTGAGCGGGGAACAAGCACTCCCCCGCTTCCATTGCGAATAGCGAAGGGTGATATATGGACCGAGGGCAGCAATAAATTATCGACACTATTAGTGACGCTGCCATCGCATCCCTTTCCTCCTCTCCCACAACTGCTCTGGTGGTGAAGCACTTTCGCGTGTCGATGTTAAGATTAATAATTAAAAGGGGACGAACCGCTTGCGTTGTTTGAGAGGTATGCAAACTTGTTGGCGGCCAGAGCGAGTGCCCTGAAAGCAATAAATCTGGTCCAACAGTGTGTAGTATTAAGCCTGCGTTAGGTGGCATGGAATTCAATTAAATTTCGTGGTTTGCGGAGCAAATATTTGACCAGCGCCAAGGACTGTTCTAAGGTAAATAATCTTTGCAGAATTGAGTTTTCCGTTGGTTGTGGTAATATTTGATGCGGGGTATACATCGCGTCCCACTGACTACGTTCGCAAGATGATACATATGCAGTGCTGAATAAGCAGTTGGAATCTGGAATCACTGTTCATTTCCTAGCGGCGGCTTTAGTGGAAAATCGTATCTGAAATCTTTTGACAGCAAATTGTTTGGAAAACCTGTCTTCGACGGTAAGAAAGTTCACGTTGATCCGGTTTTTTTTAAAAAAATTATGCAGCATATCCGATAATGTTTTTGACATTGACATTGGTCATTCTACCAACTTTTTTTTAGCAAATATTCAAATAAGGATTAGACTTTTTGAAAAGGGCCAAAGAATTTTTTTTAATATTTTACAAAAAATTGTAACACAAACACTTTAATACCTACAAAATTTTGGCCAAAGAATGAAATGAATGAAAAAAAATTTAAAAAAATACACTGGAAAAAAAATAAAAATAATTTTTTTAAAAAAAAAGTTTTTTTTAAATTCTTAAAAAAATATATGAATAGCCCTTACATTTACCACAAGTCATCCTCCATACATTGGAAGATGGGCACTAGGGTGTTTTTGATGCCAAATGTCTTAAAATTGCATGACACGTCGAGATTAACAGTTATCTCAAAATAAATTGTCAAAAATCGACTTTTGAGACGAAAAAATGAGCAAGCGCCAAAAAAATTTTTTTTTCACAATTTTTTTTTCGGGATCACAGTAAAACTTGACAAGTAATGCAGTTCAAGACATTTGGCATCAATTTTTTTTTTTGAACCCCGCTTTTCGGTGATCTTTATTTTCAAAAAAAACTCGAATTTTAACGTCTGCGATATAATAAATGAAGTCCGAATGATCTAATATTTTGCATAGGGTATAATATCGTGCAAATCAACATTTCGTAGCAAGTTCCGAATGAAAAATCGAGATAACTATTTTTTTTTGCACCCAAAACCATACGTTTTGCCTCATATACCGAAAAAAGTCCCAGAGTGTCGATTTTTAACAGAATCTTTTTTTTCGAGATGACAGTAGATCTCGACGTTTCATGCAATTTTAAGACATTTGGCATCAATATTTTTTTTTTCGAAAACCCCGATTTCCTTTACTCCCCCCTTGGGTGATTTTTAGATTTTCAAAAAACTCAAACTTTGATCGCTTTGCGCCACTCTCCCTTAAGTTCAATTGATCTGATATTCTGCATAGGCTGTTTTTTCGAGGTGGTGAACATTTTTTATGAGGTAACTTTTTGAAATTCGAGATGACCATTTTCATTGGCACCCTGATGTGCACTTTTACAGAGAAAAAGGGTTTCTAACTACAACTTTGTCCTATTTTTTTCAAATACAATTGATCCTAATTACACTGTTTCAAAATATTACTCAAAAATTGAATTTAACTTTAAAAACAGTTATATCTTAGTTATATCCCTTAGGTATTTTTTGATATATTTTTATTAGAAAACTCTTTTAATTCAACAAATTTGACATATAGTGGTTCCATTTGCTTGATTAGTTCTTGAGTTATGCAGAAATTTATGCTTCATTTGTATAGCAGCACCCCTTAGAAAGGGGGGAGGTGTGTCTCTATTCACCATAGAAACGTTTAGTGCCCTCTAAAACCTTCACATGCCAAATTTGCATTTGCTTTATTAATTCTCGAGTCATGCAGAAATTTGTGTTTGTGCCGCTTGGTGCGCTGCAGTTTGTTGTCCTTCTCGTATAGCAGAAATAAAGTTTCTCTGTGTCCATTGCTGTTCACTTTTAAAATGCTCAAGAAAGGCAATATTTTGAAGAATGCCTAAATTGTGAGTGAATCAATATGATAATAGCAAACTTATGCAATGAGTAATGCAACATTTAAAATTCGATTTTCTTCATTCAAAAAAAAGTGATTTCTGAAACCGGACAAACCATGATTATAATTCCTGTTTAACGAAAATCGTTAAAAACATAAAAATTCGAATGATGTGAACGACTTTTGGTATTATTAGCAACTAGAGACTTGGGGCTTTTCAACAAACTCAAACTCGACTTGATTACATATGATTTTCATCGTTCCTATTAATTATGAAGAAGCTCCCTCCGTTATCCAAAAATTCTACGCCGCCGCGTCTTGAAATAAATTCGATTTCCAGAATATCATTTCGTCGAGTAGTTGAAAGTCCGTGCGTCAACAGAATCACATCACTTGTCGCAGTGAATCCTGATGCATACCCTTTGGTCCCTAAGATTTACCCCGTCACGAGCATCATACCAAGTTTCCTACACTTTCTCTAGTGCCTGTAGAAATGTGGCCGGCGTCGTCATTACAGGTATTGCAGAAATGTGTGTGTACTTTGAACAATTTCGGCGGCTCGGATTGGTTGAAATCCAAGCTCCTCAATCTTGCGTAGAATTTCGTGAAATTCAGCGGAAAAAGACAATCTAAAAATTCCAAATAGGAAATCTCCAAGAGTTTTCAGAAGTTTAAAGGGGGTATATTTCCAAAACAAAATCTAATGCAATCCTGTTTCTCAATAATGATCTATCATTAACCAGTATTTTTGTAAATAAATGATTTCAAAATTTAAAAAAAAATCAAAATTTAAAATGAATTTTCTCATTTTCCTTCAGAGTTTTCCGAAAATGTTCAATTGTCTTGCTTGGTTGGGATATGTTTGGTTGAAATATGTGTATAATTTTTATGGGAACCCCTCTCCAGGGAGTAGTATCATACCATCATAGAAACATTTCTCGTACCCAAAAACCCGCACATCCAAAATTTGGCTCCATTTGCTTGGTTAGTTCTCGAGTTATGCAGAAATTTGTGTTTCATTTGTATGGGAGCCCCCCTCAGAGAAAGGGGGAGAAGTGTCGAACTACCATAGAAACGTTCATCGATCCCTAAAACCTTTATATGCTTAGTTTGATTCCAACTGAACAACTCGAGAACTAATCGAACAAGTTCTCGAGTTGTTCAGTTGTCTATTCACCATCGAAACGTTTCGTGTCCCCTAAAACCTTCGCATGCCAAATTTGGTTCCATTTGTTTGATTAGTTTTCGAGTTATGCAGAAATTTGACTTTCATTTGTATGGCAGCTCCCCCTTAGAGAGGGGGGTGGAGTGTGTAACCACCGTAAAAACATTTATTGTCCCCTAAAACCTCCATATGTCAAATTTGGTTCAATTTGCTTGATTAATTCTCGAGTTATGCAGAAATTTGTGTTTCATTTGTATGGCAGAATCTTCCTACCCACCCCTTTGAGAGGTGGGAGGAGTGTTTATCAAACATAGAAACATTTATTGTGCCCTAAAACCTGGTATTTTTTTATCGCAAATTATGAGACCCTTATTTTTTAATTTTTTTGTTAGGGTGACTATTTCCACTTTAGGGTGGTCCAAAAAAAACCATTTTTTCGCATTTTTGTCAAACATGCCTTTTTTCAAAAATTCATAACATTTGAACTACTAGATACTAGATTCTAGATGATCGATATATCAAATTGAAACCAATTACCTGGCCTTTTTTGGAATATATACCTGCATATACCTGCAGAACATTTGAATTCTGCTCTCGTTATTATTGATTGTATTCGTTTTTATTGTTTTCATGGTCTCGTGACCAAAGACGTTATAGTTTTTTATATTTTTTTCTGGAAAGCTGAGGATTTTTTACACAACATATCTCGAAACCAGGGAAGCGTTTTTTTTTTTTGTTTTTTAGCTATGATTTTTCAAAGTTAACCGATGGTCCAAAAAAAAATTTTTTTCCATTTTTTTCCACTACAAAAAATTATAACTTTTGATCTACTGGACTGATTCAGATGATCGACATATTAAATTAAAGCCAATGAACTAGTCTTGTTTGAAAAAATATTACACTCCGAATAGAAATGGATTTTGTTTTCGTAGTTATTGATTATATTTGTTTTCTATAGCTCACATCATTTCGGGACCAAGGGCGCCATATTTTTTTAATATTTTTTCCTGAAAGCTGGTTTTTTTTTCACATAATATATCCGAATACCAGAGAGGTGTTATGGTGTTATTTTTAGTTTTTAAGTTATGATTTTTCAAAGTTAACATGTTTTCAGTTTTCGTTCAACATTTCTATGCGACTAGACTGGATGTATGTAATTATAATCCAATTAATTGGAAAGGTTTTTTTTCTTTGGAATTTTTTTTTCAAAAAAGCTAGCTAGTATGCCTTAATTTGATATGTCGATCGTCTGAATCGGTCCAGTAGATCAAAACTAATAAATTTTTGAAGAAAGTAATTTTTGGGAGAAAAGGGGAAAATGATTTTTTGGACCATCGGGTAACTTTCAAAAATCATAACTCAAAAACGAACAAAACGCTCCCTGGTTCCGAGACTATAAAAACAATAAAAACGAATACAATCAACAATAACGAGAGCAGAATTCAAAATTTCTGCAGGTATACTATTTTTTCAAAAAAGACCAGGTGATTGGCTTTAATTTGATATGTCGATCATCTGAATCGGTCTAGTAGTTCAAAAGTTATGAATTTTTGAAAAAAAGTAATTTTTAGAAAAATGCGAAAAAATGGTTTTTTTTGGATCACCCTAAAATGGAAATGGTCACCCTAACAAAAAAATAAAAACAGGGAGTGGGTTATATCTATGGTATAACCACAATGGTGACGTAGGACTATCGTTGATTTAGTGTTGTTGAATCTGAATCCATTCTGAATGAATGAATAAATGAATATTTGGGGAACTTCGAAAACGAGAGCGTTACGTTGGAGGTACAAGGTCTTATACATCCAATATTGGGTACGAAAATATCCTACTGATGGGGAAGAATAATCTTCAGAAGCTTCCCTGCTAACTACACTTGATTGAACAATCACAGAACAAAATGTATTTGGTCGCAGTGTTATATGGTTAGAAAACATTAAAATAAACTCTTTCGCTTGCATGTTATTTTCAATGCCAAGGGGAACTGGCAAATTATTTTGCAGCAGCGGTATCTTACCGGATTCTCCACGAAGTCCACCACCAGTGGGTAATGCTAACTCGATAACCACCTGTTAATTGCACTCGATTGAAAAATCACAAAACCAAATGTATTTGGTCGCAGTATTATATGGACAGAAAACGTTAAAATAGACTCTTTCGCTTGAACGTAATTTTCAATTCCAAGGGGAACTGGCAGATTATTTTGCAGCAACGATCACTTCTTTCCGAATTCTTCTCGATAACCAGCAAACGTAAAGAGTGGCGCGCGTGTATGTGTGTGGCGGTTGCTCCGATGTCTCATGCGGAACCAATTTTCGATGCTGGTATACTCTCGGTCGTCTTCTCTTCTTCTGATGGATCGGCTTTTCTGCGCTCCGTCACAGTCCCAAACAAACTGAATGCGTTTCAGGTTAGGTCAGGCCAGATAATGAATCCCTTGATCCCTCACCATCCAGCTCGTCCAGCTCGTTCAACTCGTTCAGTAACGATGTTGTCTTGTCGATGTCCTCACGAAAAATGAATGCGTTTCACGGATAGAATAGTTTTGTATTATAGAGACTTTAGACTTTTCAGTTCATTCGTCTCTAGCCTTGAGAAAGGCCCTTGGAACTCTACTCTAACTCCTGCATTACACCTCCACCCTCATTGCCTTGAGAAAGGCACTCGATCCCTCGTCGTCCAGCTCGTCCAGCAACGATGTTGTCCAGTCGGTGTCCACACAAAGAATGGTGCGTTTCACCACCAGAATATCGCTTAAGTATGCTTTTTGTCCGTGACTGAATCGAAAGAAGATGTGGTTTACGATGGCAATTTGGAAGGCAAAATAGAGGCGAATGAACTCTCTGAGTTTGAAACTTTCGGCGACTGAGCAATAATCGATTGAGAATTATGTTTTTCGCGATGTGAAACATTTTCCGTTGCGCGCGCATCCAATATTGGAAACGAACATATCCTACTGATGGGGAAGAATAATGTTCAGAAGCTTCCCTGCTGATTGCATTTGATTGAAAAATAACAAAACCAAAAGTATTTGGTCGCTGCGTTATATGTTAGAAAACATAAAAAAAACTCTTTCGCATGAATGTATTTTTCAATTCCCAGGGGAACTGGCAATTAAAGGGTGTTTCACATCAAAGTGCATCACGGAAAAAACGCTGTAGAAATTTAATTTTTTGGAATTATATCTTCAGCTTTCGCTTATAATCAGATAAGAGTTTATAGATTACGTTGGCCATGCTTCACTGTCAATTTTTCGTAAATTTGGAAAAATGTCGTCGAACGAAAAAGAGCGTCGTGAATTAATCCTGTGCACTCATTTCGAGAATCCGGAGTTGTCACATCGGGACATCGGTAAGATGCTGGGAATCGTCCAATCCACGGTCAGCAGAGTACTAAAACGATACTTCGAGAACCTAACCATCGACCGGAAGGTGAAGAACGGCAAAAATGGATGCTCCGTCAGTGAAAAAGATCACAAGCGCGTAGTTAAGCAGTTTAGACGTGATCCGAGAAGTTCGGTCCGGGATGTCGCCAATAAGCTGAATTTGTCAAGTTCATTCGTCCAGCGGACCAAGCAGCGGGAGGATCTGCGTACATACAAGGTTCAGAAGGCTCCTAACCGCGACGAAAGGCAAAACATGGTGGGGAAGACGCGAGCCCGGAAGCTGTACACCGAAATGCTGACGAAGCCGCATTGCCTGGTAATGGACAACGAAACCTACGTCAAAGCGGACTTTCGTCAGCTGCCGGGCCTGTTGTTCTTCTCCGCAGAGGACAAATTCAGCGTTCCGGAGGAGATTCGCAAGCAGAAACTATCCAAGTTTGCCAAAAAGTACATGTTGTGGCAAGCGATCTGCTCTTGCGGAAAGCGGAGCGCCCCCTTCGTGATTACCGGCACGGTAAACGGACAGGTTTACCTTAAGGAGTGCCTACAGAAGCGCTTACTACCACTATTGATGCAGCACGAGGGCCCGACCATTTTCTGGCCGGATCTCGCTTCGTGCCACTATTCAAAGGACGTGTTGGAGTGGTACGAATCCAACGGGGTCACCTTCCTGCCAAAGGTAGTGAACCCGCCCAACGCGCCGGAGCTTCGCCCAATAGAGAAATATTGGGCGATTATAAAGCAGGCCCTCCGGAAGAACCCAAAAGTTGTCAAATCGGAGGCGGACTTCAAGAGAATATGGATTTCTGTTGAAAAAAAACTACAACCTGACGTTGTACAGAACCTTATGGACGGGGTAAAGAGGAAGGTGCAAACATACGGGCTTGGGCTCGAAGTATGAATAAAAAGAAAATGCCAAAAGTTGTTTAATAGTTTTTATTTTACTGTCTAAAATTTTCAAAAGGATCGGTCTACTGGGCGAATATCTACAGCGTTTTTTCCGTGATGCAATTTGATGTGACACACCCTTTATTTTTCAGCAACGATATCTTTGCTGATACTCTCTTGGTCACCTTCTCTTCTCCTTCTGATGTCTCGGCTTTTCTGCCCTCCCTCACAGTTTCAAACAAACTGCATGTCTTTCAGGTCAGATCAGGCTAGGTAACGAATCCCACGATCCCTCGCCGTCCAGCTCGTTCAGCTCGTTCACCTCGTTCAATTACGATGTTGTCTTGTCGATATCTTCACGAAAAATGAATGCGTTTCACCACCAAAATATCGCTTAAGTATGCTTTTTGTGCGTGATTGAATCAAGAGAAGGTGTGGTTTACGATGGCAATTTGAAAGGCAAACTAGAAGGGAATGAACTCTCTGAGTTTGAAACTTTCGGCAACTGAGCAATAATCGATTGAAAATTATATAATTTTCACGATGCGAAAAATTTTCCGTTGCGCGCGCATACAATATTGGATACGAAAATTTTCTACTGATGGGGAAGAATAATTTTCAGAAGGTTTCCTGTTAATTGCGATTGATTGTAAAATCACAAAACCAAATGTATTTGGTTGCAGTGTTGTATGGATAGAAAACATTAGAATAAACTTTTTCGCATCAATGTATTTTTCAATTCCCAGGGGAACTGGCAGAGTATTTTTCAGCAACGATTAGTTCTTTCCAGATTTTCCTCGATAGTCGAAGCCAACCAGTGGTTAATGCTAACTCGATAACCACCTGTTAATAGCACTTGATTGAAAAATCACAAAACCAATTGTATTTGGTCGCAGTATAACATGGATAGAAAACGTTAAAATAAACTCTTACGCTTGAATGTAATTTTCAATTCCAAGGGGAACTGGCATATTATTTTGCAGTAACGTCTTTCCGGATTCTTCTCGATGTTTCTCGAAGTCCACCACCAGTGGTTAATGCTAACTTGATAACCACTTGTTGATTGCACTTGATTGAAAAATCACAAAACCAAATGTATTTGGTCGCTGTGTTATATGATTAGAAAACATTAAAATAAACTTTTTCGCATGAATGTATTTTTCAGTTCCCAGGGGAACTGGCAGATTATTTTTCAACAACGATTGAATCTTTCCGGAATTTTCTCGATGCTGAATGGCACCCAAACGAAGAGTTCCGCGCGTGTATGTGTGTGTGTGGTGGCTGCTCCGAACTCTTCCCGGGGAACCGTTTGTGGCATCACTCTCCTCCTGATGGATTCTCTTCTGGCCTAAGGTGCACAAACAGGCTCTTGATGGCACCGTTCATCCGCGCTTTTATGATAAACGAAGAGCTTCACCACAACAGCCACAACATGCTCCAATCGCTGTTCAATTATAACTGAGTGGGTTTACGAGCGGCGCTCGCTTATATACCGATTGGTGATTTCAATAGCCTGTTTTGAAAGCAATTTTAAGGCTATTGAAACAAGTTTTTGGATGAAAAAGAAACAAGTATATAACGCGTAGACATTTTATCTTTCGAATGAAATGTGTATCATACCATTTCGTTCAGTTGTTTAAGAGCTATTAACGCCCAAAATCTCGGTGTCCGGCGTAACGCTTTCGTTTTCGAAACTTTGATTTTACACCCCGGTATAGAAATGAAAGACGTAGTCCTACGTCAAAAAATACGGGTCTCATAATTTGCGATACAGAAAAAAATTACCACTTTTAACGAAAATCTGAGAACCACTATATAGGTTTGGCATGGAATGGCTGTATAGAGATAGATTTTTAATAAAGTAATAAAAATCACTGCACATAGTAAAAAAATCAATTAGAGTTAGTAAAACAGATAAAAGGATGAACATTTCCGGTAAATTTATTATTCTCATTAAAAGTAACAAAAAATCTATAAGATAGGTGTGGGTTCACAATCAGATCTTTTCCTGAGGGATATTATTAGAAAACATTGATTTACTCAAAACCAATTTAGTATCCAGTATAACCACCATTATTCTGTAGCAATTTATGCACTCTTCTGGACATAGAGTTTATCAATACCTGACATGTTTTCAATTGTATTGGATACCATTATTTTCGCACTTTCTCTCAAAGTTTATCCTTGCTAGGGAAAAAAAACTGCTCTGATAATTATTTCTTCAACTCATTCCAGAGGTTTTCTATCGGGTTTGGATCTGGACTGTCATGGCAAAGAAAGAACTGATACTATCAAATCACGATTTTAGCACGTTTGCGATGTATGTTTGGGGTCGTTATCTTGCTGGAAAACCCATTTTAGGTGCATATTTTCCTCTGCATAAGGAAACATTACCTCCCTCACAGTTGCCTTGTAATCGACATTGTGTTCCTAATTCTGAATATAGGACCCACACCGTACCAGGAAGAACAACCGCAAACCATGATACCATGTGAGGAGGCGATCTGGCGTAGCGGTAACATCCATACCTCTCACGCAGAGATCACGAGTTCAATTCTCACTCCCGACATTCTTCCAAAAATGGAAGTAAAAGTGACGAACCAGCCGAAATGTGTTGAAAATCACTATAATAAAGAAAAAAAAAATGATACCATGTTTCACAGTTTGCTTCGTGAAGCCGAGGATGAAATTCTTTCTCTCTAGGTCGCCGAACATTCCGTTGGGAATCCGAACCAAATAAATTTTTTCTTAGTTTCGTCGCTCCACAAAATGTTCCGCCACTTTTTCGTTCCTTCTGTTTCCTTGCCAGATACGATGTCTTGAAGCAAACTGTTTTTCGGATCATCGGTTAACCTTGAAACATCATAACTAAAAAACGATAGAAATCACATCTCTGATTTTTGGATACAAAAACCTTAGCTATCAAGAAAAAAATATAAAAAAACAATATGGCGCCCTCTAGTTTGAGGCCATGTAAACTATAATAAACGTATACAATCAATGATTAAGAAAAATCGGTGGGTTATATCTATGATATAACCGCAAGGTTGACGTGGGACTACCGTTGTCTTAGTAAGCATTTGTATTGTATGGATTAAACTATCGATTGAATGAAACGATTTTCGAATTCAGTTGAATTCAACATTTTTGCCCTGTAAGTAAAAAGTTTGAACAGTTGCCATGTTGAATCGATTCATGCATTGTAATAGATTATGTTCTTCATTACAAGTAAATTTGATGATCGTCCTTTTACGTTTAGTCAATCAAAATATGTGACCGGAAGAATTGTCAAACGATCATTTTATTTTACATTTCCCTCTGATATTATTGCATCTCTCATGTTTGTTTGTTTATCTCTAATGTTCACGTAGTTCTCGAACCTGTAGTTCTGAAATGACGATTTTCCCAGGTTTCTCAGTTTAGAAGCACGTTTTAGGGAAACATATTCCGGTCTGCATAAAGACAAGCGAGCACAAAAGTACTCGCAGCTGGCATATATTTGCAATGCAGATTCCTTCAGGCATCTATGGTTTGGAATCCATCTTGAGGAAACACATTTCGGTGGGAGCAAAAATACTCCCAACTTGTATGTATTTGCAGACGGATTCCCCCAGACAAATTGATTTTGAAGTCCGTGTTAGGGAAACACAGCTCGGTGGGAACAAAAATACCCTCTGCTTGCATGTACATTTGCAAAGCGGATTCCCACAGGTACATTGATTTTGATGGCTGTGTTGGGGAAACCGTAAACCGCGCCAATCAGAACTTGTTAGTTAGGGCGTTTGGATAACGCTTGACATTTTACAGTTATTCAATTGTTTATCTCATTGAAAATACCATTTTATTAATTGTGATAGACGCGTAGAAATATTTCCTATCAATTGATGCAAACATCGTTCCGATCTATTAAGAAATGTTCGAGTTATAAGCGTTCTGAATCTTTCATTTTTTACTGCATGTTCTGTGTTTAGGTTCTTATTTCACCCTCATATACTCCGGTCAGACGTAGTCCCACGTCAAAAGAGAATCCAATTTTTTTGCAAATTACAATTTTTCCAAAGTGAAAAGAAAAAATGAAAAAAAAAAATTCGGACCACCCTAAAATGAAAATGCCGAAAAAATAAAAAAATACGGGTCAAATATTTTGCGACAAAGAACAAATCTACCACTTTTCACGAAAATCTGAGAACCACTACATCGGTTTGACATGAAATAGCTTTATTTCTTTCGTGAAAAACATTTCGCCTCTTATGTCGGAATCTCTCAAACAAAGTTCCATCCAAAACGGGAAAGATCGAGTCATATTTCAGATTATTTTCGAACCATTTTGAGTTTCTTATGTGACCCTTTGAGGAGACCCTAATCCTGTAATCCCCCCACTGCATCGATTTGGTGAAGCCAACGTCTGACGACGCACATCCCGAAACATCAATAAATATCAGTGGGCAATTCAGACAGCAATGTCACCACCCATCTTCCCTCCACCTCCTCCCCTTTGTTCTTGATGCGATAACGATACAAATATCAATCCCATTCGGCCATAAAAGTAAGCTGGGACTTTCGCCTCTGCTTCGGAGCCAAAAATTTCCCGAAGCAGAAGCTTAAAAATCACCAAATCGGTTACTTAAGCTGCCGTCTAATACTCGAGGATTGTTGGGAGGGAGTGAGCCCCTCGGAAAAGACGCGACACAATTTTAATGTTCATTTAATTTGATAGGATGCCATTGGTGCCATCGCCACCAAAGAGCTGCTGCTGCTGCTGCTGCTGGAATGTGCATTTAAATGGCGGTATTAGTTGAGGTTGTACTTGCGGAATTATTATAGTGTTTTATTTTCACTCGTGGAAAAGTGAGCGAGCGAACGAGCTTTGTTATGAATTTAAATGGTGGCATTTGACTACTCCCTTTCTTCCTCCCCTGGCGCTTCTCCTGATGCTGATGATGGTGGAAATCTCCGGGAAAAACGAGTATTACATGCGCTGGTGGTGAATGCAATTTGTCGACGTTCCTTTCATCGTCAAAGCGGTCGCCGGGAAATGACGACACGGACGTGACGCGGTCGAACGATGATGCGATGATTGAGTAATGTTTGTAAACGAAAGAAATGCAAATAGCGAAGCGCGCGCTGAGTGGAATTGTTGCACTTTGCTTCAGCGCTTCATGACGACGATGGGACGGAATTCCGCGCGATGCTGATGATGAGGTGTGATTCGATTAAATTTTAGATTCAGTGTTAAGTAAATTTGAGCTCGAGCGATGAACGCTAGAGAGAGAAAGAGAGCGTGGATTGTTTGGATTGAGGCCCGATGTGATGATTCACTTGCTGGCATCGTAACTGGTGAATATTTCATCTCAAACTTTGCACAAAGACGGGATGGAAGTTTCCTTCCCGGGGTTCACCACCGCACTGCCGGGTTCAATGTACACATTCTCACGGTACACCGCGACAGATTTTCCTCCAAAATGGTGTATTATCATAAAACCAAATTTTATCGGATGAAGATGGTGGCAATCCGTGCCGGGCTAAAAGCCTCATAAATTTCGAAATCCCCATCCAATGGCATTCGGCATTTATTTCTCGGAAACTTTTTCCAGCCGGAAAGGACCTTTCGTCGGACGAAAAATTCTCGACGAGGAAGAAATATGCACTAAATACTCCCAGCAGGATGCTAACTTTTCGAAGTATATATCCTTTAGCACCTCAAATCTTGCCCTGTTATGAGACTCATCCCGTTCGCCGTCGTTTTGTTTCGTTGTGAAAGCGAGAAGAACTTTGCGAGACATGCAGAGACAGAGACCAGAGTCGAGAGAATGTTGCGCCCCAAGTGCACTTAGTAGTTTGTTATCGCATTTTAATAAACGATGCTCGAGACGCGCTAGAGCTCTTCTTCTGTGCTGCTGTCAGAAGTGGCTTAAAACATTGACATTGATTGCTATGACAACCCAAGGCGAGCTGCTTGCGTCAAACGTCAAAACTCTTCTGCCAACCGGAAGAGTGAGAGAAAGAGGGAGGAAATATGAATGCGAATTCGTGATGATGAAACAAAGCACATGAAAATGATAAATTTAATCTTCTTTTGCTTCGGAGCCGGCACACATACATACACACGCACACAAACACTCGTACACAGACTGACTGAACCGAGCTGAAACTCTTCCGTTTTCCCGGGAAAAAGCTTCTCCTGAGGGCACGAAGTGCGAGTAAATATATATATATAAGTTTAGCCGGCTAATGTTTTATTCATTCGCATCTAAGCGTATTGTACTTCCCGTATTTCTAGGATCGCAAAAAGGTCGAAGCACCCGACTAGAAGTTTCAAGCGGACGCGTCTGATTCCGAGAAATAGTGACTTTCAGACATACGTAAGCTCAGTGCCGCTACACGTCAAATTAACAACAATCATCTCATGTGTTACCATGCAAATAACGGGGAAGCGCACTCCTAGCAATCATCGCAATAAGCTATTTGCACTTCAAGAAAGTTCTCTCATTAACAGCGCGCACAGGATAATGAAATCAAATTAGCTCTCCCATTCCCCTTGCGGCGCACGAACAAACATAACTGCAGCATCCTTTCGCACACAAATCACCCGATTTGGATCCAAGCGATGCGGCGGCTGCTGCTGCAGTCCTTGCTTTTGGAAGTCCTTCATGACTTGAATCTGATCCAGAGACACACCTGCGGCCGCGAGGAGTGCAGCATTCCGGGCACATCATCTTTTATGGGCCAGAGTGTATCATTCGTAACATCGTTCCCGGGGCCAACTAAAGTATTATATACATTTTTTTTTATTTCCTCAAGGAGCCTTGCGTTCGCGAACGCGAAAAAGTGCGAGAGGATACCACCACGTCTCCAGCACCGACGGTGTCTGTCTGTTTGTCTGTCTGTCTGTTGGTCTGTCGGTCTGTCTGCAGGATATGAATATTGTTTGAATATTTCAGCAGGATTTCGACGCTTGTTCTTCACCTCGTCACAGCTGCGCTGGGTTGGTGGCAAAAATGTGGTCTGCCACCAGAATCTACGTATGAACGCGCGCACCATTCGCGCGGATGCTTAATGTGGTGCAAATTGTAATTCATATGCGAGATGCTGCTGTCGGTTAACCTTTCGTGCAAACGATCCGTTTTTTTTCTCATTCGCGGAAACGAGAGCATACGTATGAGTCAAGGATTCATTGTTTCAGCTGATAGGGTCAGTCGATGTTTTATAGAGTCTGTGGTCTTTCCCGATAATTCTACGAGATCCGTCGAAACTCATCGATTTATATCCGTCTTGGTCTGTTTTTGTTCATATTTGAATTCAATCTTCTACATCAGCGAAACGCAACCTGGGCCGTAGGTGCCGCAACATGTTGGAAAAAATTAAAGATTTGGAATGCTTATAACTCAAACATTTCTCAATAAATCGAAAAAATGTTTGCATCAATTCATAGGATATATTTCTACGTATCTATCACGATTAATAAAATGTTATTGCGACAAACAATTGAATAACTGAGAAAAGTCAAGCGCTATCTAAACGCCCTAACTGCCTCGTTTTGATTGGCCCGATTTACGGTTTCCCCAACACAGCCATCAAAACCAAGCTGCCTTACATCATATGGCGTTTGTTCAAATTTTTACTCACACAGCAAATATTTTGAATTCAAATTGAATTCGAAAATTGTTTCATTTAATCAATAATTTAATCAATACAAACAAATGATTACTAAGCCAACGGTAGTCCCACTCCAACCTTGCGGTTATATCATAGATATAACCCACCAATTCTGCGCCTTTTGAACTACTCGAACAGTGATGGACCCCTGTACAACACATGGAAGAATTCTGGAAGAACTAGCTGACCCGGCAAACTTCGTCCCGCTCAAAATTTATGTTTCGTTATCACACGCACGTTTTCTTACTAAGCGCACGTTCGTAGGTCCTATCGCAAAACTGTTCATTGATTGATCTTCTTATCTACCCTTTAAAATTACCTTTCACTATAAAATTCCTATTACTTCTACCAAAACTCGCCATTATAATAATAATAATTATTATTAGGGGATTATTTTCAGACACAATTCTCGTTCAGGATTTTGCAACCACTTGCCAATAATGTCGGTGAAGATACCAATAAATAGATACCAATAACTTCTAAACACAACTGACATTTTTTGTAGCCGATGGAATGACTGTTTTATTATTTGAATTAGAAGCACACCATCCGACGAGAATATTCTGAGTTGGTGGAGTCTTGAAATTGACCCATCTGGTCATGGAAACCATTTTAAATTTCAAGAAATTTACGAAAATGGACAAGTCCTAAGGTTCATATTTTTTTCTAGGCTATGGAATGACAATTTCTTCATTTGAATTTGAAGCTCACCATCTTATGAGACTATTTTGAGGTGGTGGAGTCTTGGAATTGACCCATCTGGTCATGGGAACCATTTGAAATTTTTCAGAAAATTTCGAAAATGGACAAGTTCTAAGGCTAATATTTTTTGGAGGCGATGGAATGACATTTTATTCATTTGAATTAGACACACGATTCTTCCCATGACTGCCGTAATCTCGCATAGTCTTGCGCCAAAATTAACATTTTACTTTTTTGAAAATATTGTTAAAAAGTATTGTTATAAATTTATTTAAATTTTAAAATTTTAAAAATCTAATCTGCGAAAAAATATGAGAGCCTTGACCATTTTCGTAAATTTCCTGAAATTTGAATTGGATCCTATGACCAGATAGGTCAATTCCAAGACTCCACCACTTTCAGAATATTCTCGTAGGATGGTGTACTTCTAACTCAAGTGATAAAACTGTCATTTCATCGGCTACAAAAAATGTCAGTTGTAATTAGAGGTTATTGGTATCTTTGCAAATAACATGTTTCTCCGTTACATGGAATACATGTTTGATACAGAAAATATGATAGAATGAAGAGAGCCCTAAATCGGACAATCCCTTTCTCGAGTTTTGCTCTTATTGACACATTCGGCGATCCATTTTTATTCATATAGATAGAAGAAGATATGACAGTGCGTTTTATCACATTAAAATCCATTTCCACTTTCGAACAAAGATCACGAAACGAAATTTAGCGCAAAGATCAAATGGACTAACAGCGCTTGTCACTATGAAATTGTAGAACATATGGGAATTGAATTTTCGCAATCTTTCTCATTTTCTTCAGAGTTTTCCGAAAATTTTCAATTGTTATGTTTGGTTGGAATATGTTTGATTGAAATATGTGTTTTAATTTTTCGATTCACGATTGAAACCTCCACATGCCAAATTTGGCCCAATTTGCTTGATCAGTTCTCGAGTTATGCAGAAATTTGTGTTTCGTTTGTATGGTAGCCTCCCCTTAGAGAGGGGAGAGGAGTTTTGAGCCACCATAGAATCGTTCATCGATCGCTGAAACCTCTATATGCCAAGTTTGATTCCATTTTCTTGATTAGTTCTCGAGTTATGCAGAAATTTATGCTTCGTTTGAAGGGCAGCATCACCCCCCTCCTCCCCCTTAGAGAGTAGGGAGGAGTGTCTACTCACCATAGAAACGTTTCTTGCCCCCTTAAACCTTCAGATGCCAAATTTGGCTCCATTTGCTTGATTGATTTTCGAGTTATGCCGAAATTTATGTGTCATTTGTATGGCAGAGATATGCTTAGTCCACCTGAAAAACCCGTTATTTTTTTCACAATAATCGGAAAAATTAACTCCGATAGAATGAACTTCTAACTACAAAACATATGCGTAATCGTTTGTTTTTGTGTTCTATCATTCTAGTTCGGGCGTAGACGAACACAACGCTATAAAGACAGCTCAAATCTGACCATCCCTTATCTTGTGATGATTCATAAGAACTAGTAGACCCGGCGTTCCACCAATAAGAAGGGGTGTTTTTGAAATACAGTCCTGCTACCCAAAAGTAACACGAATTTTCAAGAATGGGTATGTTAGGCAAAAAAGGCAAAGGGTCTGGCCGGGTAAGGGAGTAAAAAGTGCCCCCAAACCAAATCACCAGCTGTATGGAAAATATTGTATATGGTACTAAATGAAGCATTTTGGCAGTAGTACCATATATTTGAGTCCTTATATGGTACACCATAGGTACACCTATGGTGAAAAATGCGCCTCTTCGTTTTTTCACGCCGTTCTCAATAGCTTTGAGATAAAAATATGAAAAAAAAATACTGAAAGTACATCTTACTTAGTTGTATCGATCAATTTTTCCTTCAGAAAATCAAACACAAATTTAATTCAAATTTTTATTTTTATTTTAAATTTTTTTTTATTTTTGACATTCAGTAATACTACTATTTTAGGTATATGTAATTTTTTTCAGAATTTTTAGAGTGTTTTTCGCGGTATACAATAATTATATTTTCAGGCATTTCGACATTTTGAAAAGAAAAAAAATACTACTTTGAGCCCCAATTTTACTCTAATTTTTATTTAAATGCGTTCGTATGTGTTGTTTTTTTTCCACATGTAGCACAACGTTTTCTTGAATTTTTAATAGGATTGCGCGAAAAAAAATTGTTTTTCTGACTTTTGGGGTTGTTTATTTATTTTGAACTTACCATTACTGCTCTAATATTTTTTAAATTTTGTTTTTCATATGTCAAAATTTTGTCGGTATATTTAGTGCATTGCGCTGTAAAAGATTTTTTTTTCTCGAATCTTAAAATATATAAGATTATCTTTGCATTGGATTTAGATGGGATACCAAATTCATAGGATGGAGCTCTTTGAGAAAAAAATAAAGTCCTTGTGGAAAGATAATAAAAATATAAAAACCTAGAGATATTTCTAAAATCACAAAGAACGTTTTTTCAAGTTTTCGCCTGAATGTACCCAGATTGAATATTAAATATTAAATATACAAGATTAAATCAAAAACAGAACAAAAATTTGTTTCGGTATATCATTTATTCATAGAATTTGGAAAGGCGCACGGAGGTTTCAAAATGCGTTACTCACGTATTCTTTAAAGGCTCAGATCAATCGGACTCAACATAATTCTTTGACATTCATATCATTTTTAACACAAAATATGAAAGAAACTACACATATTTTTCTGTCAAAAGATACCATATCATTTGGCTAGGACGGAAATTTTCAAAACGGATAATCGCTGGTGTTCCACAGTTGCATGAAGGATACAATTCGTAATTTAAAATTTCTGGAAGAAAAATACGAATAGACCTTTTATTATTACGATTTTCGCTTTTGGTGAACTAAAAAACGGAATAAATTCAAAACTGCAACTTATTGGAGATCTGAAGAGAAAAATTGTTTTCACTTGAACAAAATAAAAAATCGTAATAAATAAACATACTCCATTCCAACAGGCTCATAAGTTGTGCTAGATAAATCACAAAAGTTAAAAGTTGCGAGAACGAACTTTAAAATCTGTATTTGCCGTAACTACCAGTGAAAGCAGATATCTCCTTGAATGTTGTATGTTTTGAAACAAGGAATTCATCAGTATGGCTCTTTAGGATGACAAGCACGATTGGATATTAGACCTGATGTCAATGATTTCGAAGTCTGAATACTAATTCAAGAAAGACATTATTATTATTGATTTGAATTCTTGGATTAGTCTGGTTGTTTATTCTGTGGTCATATAACCCATCTCGACGAGTCGTGCAATTTTAAGACATTTGGCATTAAATTTTTTTTTCGAAAACCCCCATTTCCGATGATTTTTCGTTTTTCAAAAAAAAAACTCACATTTTAACAACATTTCGTAGCAAGTTCCGAATGAAAAATCGAGATAACTATTTTTATTGGCACCCTAAACCATACTTTTCGTTTCGTATTCCGAAAAAAGTCCCAGAGTACCGATTTTTGACAAAAATTTTTTTTTTCGGGATGCCATTAGATCTCGTTTCATGCTATTTTAAGTCATTTGACATCAAGAATTTTTTCTCGAAAACCCTGATTTCCTTTACTCCCCACTTGGGTGATTTTTCGATTTTCAAGAAACTCAAACTTTGAGAACTTCAATTGTATTTTTAGAAACTCATGTTTTCCAAAACTTAAAAGTAGTTTCTTATAGTTCAATACACTGGTTTTCGAAATAATTCGAAATAATAATGTTTTATAAAAATGTACTTTTCCATGTTTTTACTGAAATAAAAACAAGCCGAAAAGTAGAACATTTTTATCGGTGCGGGTATAATGGACATGTAGTGGGGGGAATATGGACAGGTTCATAATATACGAAGTGTAGAAGTTTATCGCTCGCGAGAGAAATAATTTCGCTCTCTCTCAGTTTTTGTGTTTCCAGTAACTGGAATAGAACAAACAGAGAAAGCAATATAGAAAAGAGTTGAATATTCTTCCCTTCGCTTCCCATCATGCATTGGATGTGATTATGGATTTGACTGTCCATTTCAACCCCACCAGTGCATTTATTCAATAATTTAAATTTACCACTTACGAATGAATTTACTTTTCCGTACATACCTCATATCGCTTCTCTGTCAACTCACAAACCGAAATATTACCATCAGCGAATTCAATGTTGCAATTAAACCACTCAAAATGCTTAATATCGAAGCTGGAAAAAATAACATCCACACGCGGAATCATGTTTGATTTTATTTCCCTATTCCACTTTCGATCAGTATTCATTGTCATAGGATGGTTTAAATATTATAGAATAGCATGTAGAAGGGGTTCCCATCAACAGAAATTTTAAATTCATAATGCAACTATACAAATCAACCACCTGTCACACATACTCGTGGTTCCCCTACACGATAAATTTGGCTCGGTTACTGCTGAATTGCTGAATGAGCCCTAGTAAAGCATAAACAGATGGGATAAAAAAACCGGCTAAAAACAATTTTTTTTTAGAAAACTTCGCGTTCTAATGTATTGTTATTTTTATTTCAAAACTATGATGAGTAATGTGAATTAATTGTGCAAATTTCCTTCAAGAAATATAGTCGTAAATAGAACAACAGTGATGAATACCAAATAAGAAGTTTCTAAAATTAAATATTGGGTCCTATCATGTAATTTTGCTCGTTAGCGCTATTTTGCTGTTATAGATACATTCGGGTGAAAGCTGTCGGCATAATTTTTTGACCTGTTTCATTTGCTTGTTGAGTTCCTGATATTTTGCTTTGGGAAACATTTCGGCAACATTTCAGAAGAGTTCGAGAAAAAACTATGATCAAATTTTCCGTATAGAATAAATATTCTCTAATAGAGTATCAAATTTTCTGCAAGGAATATTCAACAGATTTTTTCATCTGTTCTGTTCTGTCCGTTTCTATTACAATTTTGAAATTTCTGTGAATATATTGAAATAATTACAATACTAGTCGAGTAAGAGTAATTACAACTAATTCAAATGAGCAATAAACATCAATCAATTAATTCATGAATTGTAAAAAAAATCTTGGAACTGTCTTCAGTACTTCAGTGTCTTCGGGTACACTTACTTCTTCACAAATCAAATTAAACGAACAAAAGTAACGGAACTGAATCAAACCTTACACTCGAAGCTCATGACACTATTTGGGATAGTTTCAATGAAAACCAAACGAAAATGATAGTTTCAACTAAAAAAAAATCCATCACTAACGAATCGACTGTTATGTGAAAACATTTCGAATCAATCGCAATCACCTTCCCTACGCTTGGTGCTCATCAAACCATAAGCAGTACCCCAAATTGGCAAGGTTTGCTAGAGTTTAACTTTCAACTCCTTGCGGTAGTGTTTAAAGTGGAAGATTGTTCTCTGAAACTGGTCTGAGGTATGAAAACTCGAAAAGTTTGGAACCGATTGAGCTCAAACTATGATACAAAATAACCAAACATATCTAGGAATCTTGTTACAACATGAAACATTGAAAAATTCAACTCAACCATGCAACCACATTGTGCCACAGCACAGCGTGACAGGGTACAGCTAGTTTATAATAATATAATATATAATAATCATCTTGGGTGTATTTTTGTGGAAAATAAATGCTTAGTATAAATGACAATTTCCTTTAAAAAAAATCAACGATATTGATTGATGAAACTTTACAGAAAATAAACTAATACTTATCAATTATTAAGTAACTGAAAATTATTTTTATTTTATAGAATAATTCAACATTGAATATTTATTAGCCTGACCAATGATATTTTTTTTCAATTAACCCCGCTATACTCGTGCATACGGTCTCAACGTGCGCGAGTATACAAGTTATGAGTTTGCGCGCAAGTACAGGAGGTTGTAAACTTTGTTTTATCATCTTGTACTACATTAATTTTCTAATGATTTTTTTTTGTGAAGTCAACCGCTGGTAGACCGCTGCCTAACATTTGAACAATTAGTCGCCCGTAATGCCCAAAAGTTTGGCCACCCCTGATGTAGATCGTAAAGTTTTACTAGCAACACCTCTCCAGTGAGTTTTTCCTCATTCGCTGCTCTCCGCAAATGATTTCGCTATAGTAGAACGGGACGATATATGCGGTTAAAACTTGTATGCAGGCTTCAAAGATGTTGTGCGATGTTTGGTACAGCTCGGATATGCAACCAACAGGCTTTGGTCCTTCCTTTCAATTTGGTACGCAGAAGTGTTATTTGGCTTTATTTTATTTATGAAGAGTATAATTTTGCATGCGCTACTATTCATCGGAATGTTTCGATTCGCCAGAATTGATTGTCTCTGGCCGTTTCCAAAAAAAGTGGTATTGAACGAGCCATGGAAGAGCATAGCAGTTATGCTTACCGGTACACCACCTACGCCGGAAACTGATAACTATTGCTGGCCTGCTACACAACCTTTCACCCTATGGTATTGTAAATTAGCTGTCGGGAAAAAAACCGTCGATATGCAGACTCCGATATCAGATTATCTTATCGTAAGATGTATGCTTTGGAAAAAATCTCCAGACTGTAACTCACATGGAATCAATCAATTCTGACTGAAATTGCATTTCGGATCGTATTGATGGAAACCATTCAAAAACCGCTCCAAATACATCACCACCTCCCACCACCCAACATTGGAAAACAAGCTTACCGAACCTGCGGAGAAACACGGCGAAAGGCGTATCGAATATCATATTTCCGACAATGCACTTGCAGCGCAGCTCTTACAACACGTAGTGCGCGCGATTGCAATATGATTACGCTGCGTTCTTTGTGTGCTGTGCGTTTTTGGGAGGGAGGGAGTTCCTTTGCCAAGCTCAGCAGCTGAGCGCTTTGATATGGTTTCACTCTTTTCAATTTTCTTTGCAATAATCCTCGATCCTTGCTACGACTAACCGTATGTGTTGTTTGAGCTTACATGACGTTTTTCGTCCTGCAGTTCGATAATGCTAATAATAATAGCTGCTTGCCATTATAGCCGCTGGGATTCCTCGTCTCGGTAATAAGCTGACTCGTCTTTATTAACAACACAGCAGCTTGGGGCATTAGCAGCAGCAGGGTGAATCAACTTTCACCTTTGGCTTATTGTTTCCAGTCCAAAATTAGGGGGTTCGTTTTCTGATGTTTCTTCCTTTAGAACGACACACTTTTTGGAGCGAAGAGATTCCTCGAATTAGTCTCCCACTCACCTGTGAGCCTGTGTCCTAGAAGACTAGACTGGAATTCATCATTCGACAGATGATTTGGGAATTCCATTCCACGCGCTCCTCGCGCAATTAGCTGCTACCCCGAGGAACAGACACGGGTAGGAAGCCTTAGGGGAAATCGTAAGACGATGCTCCTGACGCCGCCCAGACAATGTCGGCTGCGGCAGGCAATCAGGGTCTGCTGACGTACCCCGAAAAAAAACACACACCCCAAACTCCTCCCGACTAATGATGGTGTAATTTCTAAAACATTAACCTCAAAGTGGCGTGAAAAAGAGTTTTCGGAGAAAGAAGACGGAACCAGAGGGCCATGTGTGAAAAATGATGAAGGTGTCTGGCTCGGTTGGATATTTTGCTTATATTTTCATTATGAGTATCATTAATAAATCCTTTATCGTTTGGGATGCTTCTCTCGTCTTGCACGGAGCAGGGGGAGGGAACGGAATCTAGAAATTATCCTTTCTCGCATCCGAGGGAAGCAGCGCAGTGTATTGTGTTTCCAAGGAACTTTGCGAATTTTCCTCTTCTCTATTTAGTCTGGTAATCAGGGGAGTATAAATCAGCAGATTTTTGCCGTCCGCCCCGAACTTGAGACTTGAATCGTGGTATCGATATATATATATAAACCCCACTTGCTGGTCGCTATAAATTTGCTCATACACCATTAATCGGGCGCAGGATCCATCCTCCTTCGTCCTGTGTGTCGATTGCGAAACGGAGTGCGATGAAATCGCACCGAAGAAAAGCCATTTCGACAAATTAAACATTATTTGACCGGGGAAAGCCATTAAGTCAAGTGCCCGAACATGTAATGTGTCGCAATCGAAGCTAATATTTCATGGTTTGTTTTGTTTGATCAGTGCCACTTTCGTTCCACAAAACTCATGCACCAACTTTTCAAACATTCAAATACCCAATCAATCCTATCCCCAATAATCCCCCACCGAATGACGCCTGCCACAAAACGCAAAATCCACCGCAAGAATCGCTCAAATCGGGTTGATTTCGAAGCCACCGGAATTTCTTCGATCCACCACACCTGTGCTCAGCATTCGAGAAAAAGCCGAAGTGAACACATCAACAGCAGCAGCAGCAGCAACCAAAAAAAAAAGCAGCCATGATAGCTTTATCTCAACATCTATTCATCCCCTGTATTCGGTCGCAAATTTCAACTGCTGGCGGTGTGTTGAATGACAGTCGAAACGCAAAAGTTAGCACAAGGAAAGCACACCTCCTTCGCCGCCCACTCACTGCCCCCACCGGAGAGTAAAAGCTCCAAATCAGCATTTCTCCCAGCATTTTTTGTTTCTTTTATTCTCGCCGAAATTGGATTGCTATCCCACCGCGCCGCCAGTCAGTGAGTGGGAGGGGGGGTGGTCGGAAAGACACCAAATCAGGTGCCAAACTTTCCGATGTTTCCGCCGACGTCGCCATCGCACATGTTGCTATATTTACGCCTGCCGATCATCGCATTCAAGTTTTTCAAACTGGTGAACTTTTGCGAACTTGAGAACACACGCGCCGAGAGGAGCCGAGATACCGGGAAAAATCAAGAAGATGAGTGATGATAAATATAAAAGTCATCATAATTTTTCTCCTCTGACGCGGCGTCTCCACCGCCAGAGCCGGAAAATCCGGAACATTCATCCCCAAGTCCGCGCGCGGGTGGTGGCAACAAAACGTCGAGAAAAAAGAAGAACAGAAGATAGGTAGCAACATCAAATTTTGTTTATGTTTACCTGTTCAAATAAGATTTTCTTCTCGGGTGGAGCTTTGGTGGCTGTGTGTTTGACTTTACGACGGCGGCGACAGCGGCACGAGAGTGTTATTTTTGAGGGAAATCGAGGCTCTGCAATATGATGATGACATTGCATAAAGCGGCGGGGATCTCTTCGGTGATGGATTGAGCACTCGCCCCGTCTCGCGTGCGCGTTTTACTGCTTAGAGAGAGCGGCAGAATTTGTCCTCGAAGGTTAACGAACGGAAGCCATCGTTGTCGTCTGAGTCTGAGCCCCCTGATTGAGATATGGCTTTGATAATAAAGATCCCCGGCCGTGTTTATGATGATCATCGACGTTGGATTGGAGATTTTCCCTTCATGCAAAAAAAAAAATTAAAACAAAAATGCCTGCGAGGAATGATCTCAGACATCAACTGTTAAGGCTCGTTTCCACTGTTTTCGTTGAATGGTAAATTACTGAGAGTAAATTTGCTAATCATTAGAATCCAACTCTAATAGTGTTGTCCTAGATAGTCTGAAAGATAGTCTGTGCCTAGAGGCTCGGACGGAAACTTGACGTAGGACTTTGAAAACTATTGCTTTTGGATTAAATTTTTTGCAACTGCTCAGATATCCGTAAATTCAATTCATTCAATACTCTAAATAGAGGCTCTAGAAAACCCGTTTTTATAATATGAACTGAACCTAACTTCAAATGGATTGTAAGAGTTGTAGTGGCAGAAAGAATCCGGATAGTAAACCGAGTCAATAGTAAACTGTTGGAAAAAATCGGATAGATATTCCAACATTAACACGAAAAACTCGACATTCTCTTGTTTTCCTGTATCGATGTTTATGAATGCGCACAAAAATTCTTATCAATAAATCCGTCCATACAGAAATATTGATTGATTGGTCGCTTTTTTTCTTTATTTGTTTTTAACACTTTTAACCGAGAAATCAATTATTCGTTCATTTCTCAGAAAATATCAACACTACAGCTTTGCGATTCTCTCTAGCTTCGTTATTCGTCGTTCGTCATAGTTTAGCGTATCGCATGTGTTGAGACAAAGGGGACGTGTGCCACTTTTTTTTCGGTCTGACACACCGACACGTATTTACCAATGTGGAAAATAGGTCAGAACCTCATCTATCGGATTCTATAGCAAACTTGAATTGGAAAGTTTTGGCAGTTGAGTTATTAACAAAATAAAAAGTTGATGAAGAGAAATCAATCAAGTCACTTACACCCCTTGCATTCTGAGCCCCTCAATTAATGTTAGTGGCATGGCATATTTATTGGATATAATCATAATATCATTTCCGGACTATTCTTAGTTGATTTTAATCCTTTTTGTCACAGGATTGAACGGATTCATATATTATTCGTTGTTATATTCATACGTGCAAAAGACATATAGAAATGTGTAGTCATTCGCTTATTCGCTAAATACAATGTTCATACATATACACAATTGTGAAAGAAATTCTATTGTGGAAGAATTGTGAACTGTAAACTATAACGGTGGCTTATGGTTATTTTTTACAGTTACAGTTTCGGTGATTTTGTTTTATAATACATGGGCTGAACAACATCGATAAGAAAACAAGTCGCAGGAAGTTCCTGGAAATCCTTTTATATTATCTTTTTGTGTCCCATGAAAAACAAGCATTAATTATTAGTTTAACAAAAACACAGAGACAAAGAATGTGAGGAATATGAAAACTTGAAATTCCAGAACCTTTATCATCTGGTCTAGATTCTAGAAGGTCGTTATGCATTCTACTTTTCGAAAAATAGACCCGAAAAACACGCAACAACTGCATGAAATGTAAGAAATATGTTTGTTCCGAGCATGCAGTTATGGTATGTTCTGATTTTCACACCAATGAAACCACAATCGATTACTACGTTTTTATGTTATTTTCTAACTCTCTATACTTTCATGAATTATATTCAGTTGCCGAATTTTGTTTAATAACAGCAAAAAAATCTAAATTCGTTATTTGTTTTGGAGTATCAAAAATTACTCTGTGTTGAGGATACTGAATAAGATGATAAGATGATTAAAACTGAATAAAGACGAAGAAAACATATTTTATTAATTCAATTATACCCTCTTCTTCAAATAAATGTCAATCAAACCTGAAAAATATGCAATAGCAACATTACAGAGAAGTTCAACTTTCGGTCTGTGACAGTATACGTGTTATGATTTTGCACGCGAGTATAGGAGGGTTAATAAATGTGCATAAAAATCCGCCCATACAAAAGTATTGATCGATCGGTCGTTTTTTTTCATGAATTTATTTGATTTAGCCAAATAAGGTAAAACAAAACCTTCAGTGTGTTCTAAAACTAAATTTAAAATAGTTAGCTTGCCTCGGCAATATTATCTTTGTATGAAATATTGGCTGTGTTGATCCGTCATAATTATATCGCCTGCTGATGCAGATTAGATATCTTGTGACCGTGACCGTGACCGTTAGGTAAGATAGGGATTTTCTAATTTGTATGAATTTTTTTTTAATTACTGGGGGAGAAAGTCGCCAATTGTATGTCAAAACATGTTTCTCACCCGACAATGATATATGCAGGAATTTGATTCGCGCAATTTTTCATATTTTCTGTTCGCACTCAACCTGGGTTTTATCAAAGATTATGTTTAAAAATGGCTCATTCAGTGAAGAAAGCCCGTAACGACATTTTTAAATTTTCACAAACAATCCAAATAATACCATGATAACACATGCACGCAATAGGCCAAACAATGGACTGAAAGCAACGAACAAATATTTTCTCAATTTGCTTTTCCACTATAAGATTATTTGTTTAACCGATTCCTGCATTGTCGCAGCTGTTTTCGATTCTTTTTTGATCAACAGAAAGTATATAAATAGAACACATGAATTGAAAAAAATACAAAATTTACAGCTTGTTAACTTTTTTTAAAATTTTCTCCAAGCGTTCTCGTTATATTCATTCGTTCCGTCCAACTCAATCTGCTTTCCACGTGTATTCAATTCAGCTGCGCTTCATTTGATCTCAAACAGTTCACCCGCAATCAGTTCGTTTGGGATCAGTTCGAATGGCGAACTACCGTTCTAAAAAAAACGACCGTTCGTGTACTCTTTCCTAGTTCTCAGTAGAGTTCTTTAGTAGAGTGACCCCCCCCTATATAGAATTCAAAGACGTAGTCCTACGTCAAATTCATTGTAATTTTATATTCGCAGTGGCTTATAGATTCGAGAGAATATTTTCCAGTACCAGTATTGCTAGTTCTACAAAATACACCTACGCAAGCGTGGAGCCGATCTGGCGTGGAGGTAACATCCATACTTCTCACGCTCAAGATCACGAGTTCAATTCTCACTCCCGACATTCTTCCAAAATGGAAGGTAAAAGTGACGAACCAGCCAGAAGCGTTGAAAGTCACTATAATACAGAAAAAAAAAAACCTACGCAAGCGTTCACGTGGCCGTGTAACTCGGAGACATTTGTCTGATAGAATATTCACAAAGTTGGCCCATTATAGGGTTTTTTGAACGAATTTCAAATCACCTTAACTTTGACGTCGACTATTGTTCCTTTCGCAATATTTTGTAAAATCGTGATCGATTTCATTGCTGGACCAGATCCTCTTTCCTCATAATTGTGTACATAATATAAACGTAAAAACCCCTCCAACAATTTGAAAACATCTCATCGAATGTATTGTGCAATAATGCAATTTTAATACTGTCGAATTTTATGGTTCTCTTGATACGGAGCTGTGTATTTATTTTTTCGAACCTTTTTCTAATTAGTTTTAAGTCGTATTCTAATTGAAAGCATATTTTACATACTGAGAATTTGTAATTTTAAATCTTCCGCTGGTCATTTTCAATTTTTTTAAAGTTAGTATTACTCTTAGTGATCTTAATGTCAATTCTGAGCGCGATCTGTCGTTTAGTTTGGTTACACCGTCAACTAAACTTGTTTTTTTTGCTCTGCGATTTTTGATAAGATGTTGTCCATTCTGAATAAACAGTCGAGGCGTTATGAGGCGTTTGAGAGAGGAAATTGGACACTTGGATTTGCCCTACAAAAATGCACCAGCTCTTCGATCGATCGTTGTGATCGAATTTATGACCTAAAATGGCACGAATGCGATTGAACAAACGACCGTACTTTCCAGATATGTCCCCAAGTGAATTTCCTATTCCCGAAACACGAATTACCGCTTTGTGGGACCCGTTTTGGCAGCATTGAAGACATAAAAACGAATTCGCTGCGTGAACTGAAGGCAATTCAGCCGAAAAGGTGTCTCGATGACTGGATTGTTCGTTGGAGAAGGCTATTGCTTCAGAAGGGGCCTATTTTGAAAACGATAATATAAATTCAAATGATACATTTAGCATTTTCTTCAAAAACACTAATTCCCGATATTTATTTGACAGAATGTACATGAGGTAAAAACATTGCCTAATGTTCTAATATAAACATTTCCACGAAATAAGAACGGCCATTTGGTTCGATTTTTTTAAACTTTCTAAGACTATTTATGTCTTATCGGAAAAAGTGAGATCTGTTTTTCCGAAAATTGCATAGAGTATCTTGAATAAGGGTGGCCTGAAAAATAAAATCTTCGATTGAAGATTTAGAAAAACTATATCTCACCTTAGAAGACACATCTTCTTGTTTGGTAGTGTGTTGTATATAAAAGTCTCAGCTTTTCCCAGCAAAATATGTTTTTTTTAAGTTTCAACTAAAATAAAGCAATATTCAATATTTCATTCGAAATTACCAAATTTTTCAAAACAAATTACAAAAATTACAAATTTTTCCAAACGAAAAGTAAAAAAAAAAGAAAAAATATAAATTCTGAAAAAATCTACTTTTTCTGAATTTTTTATATTTATTATGAAAACAGTTTTCAATCATTATATAACCCTAATAACCAAAAAATAATCAAATGTTCCCATTATGCAGATGTTGGAAACACCATTGAATATTTTTCATAGAAAGTTCATTAAAATTCTTCTCATGTGTAGACAGATCAAAAATCGGTCAAGTGGTTCCAAATTTGGAAATGGTTTTAAAATAAGCGTATTCGACAAAAATTGACAAAAAGGCCATTTTTTTTACCAAAAATCAGTGGAGAAACACAAAAATAAGAGTCCAAAATAATTAATATAAGCGGCTTAAGTATAATCGGAGCCAATATTTTCCCGTCTGTTCTTTTTTTTTTGGGGAATTGCTGATACATTACGCAGCGATTAGTATGTCCGGATAGTCTCAATGATTATAACTACAGTTTCGAAATGATTGAAGGTCACGCTGCTCTACGAGAGATTCCCAGTTTGGATGCAGAACGCACATGAAAAGCTCTAAAATATAGATATATAGAGCTATTGCAAGGATTCCCAATGATTGGAAATATCTCTACATCAGTCATCCGTAGCAGCATGATCGTCATAAACCTCGACAAGTATCAGGTGGGGTTCAGCTACCATATGCTGCTACAATGAACGAAAATTGGAACTACTCAAAAAATTCAATTTTTATCACAAAATACACAATCAAAATCAAAAGTAGTATCAGCATATATCTTTGTAGCTCCCAAACCAATTATCACTACGATTTATTCACGTCATCTGGATTTTCTTACGGAATACTGACAGATACTATTTATTAGAGATGAAACGGATATCCGGTAACTATCCGGTATCCGGCTTATCCGACAAATATTTGCTATCCGGTCGGATACCGGATAGTAAGCTAAAGTAAGCTTTCAAGATTCCTGGTAGAAAACATGATACTGTTAAAGGATATTCATTCTAAACGGAAAATTTTTATCTTTGTTCATTATTTTTATGGTAAAATGTGTTGATCTCTCTAAAATGTAATCATTTATTTGGTTCATGCACACATGCCTTTTCTTCCAGTTTCTTATTCGCATATAAATAGCCGCTATCCGGCTTCGAAGCTTGCCGGATATCCGGTATCCAGTATCCATGTATCCATAATGAATGAAAGGACGGTATCCATAATGATCGCTTAGAAAATTGATAAACAGATGAAAAAAAAAAAAAATAAAAAAAACCGAAGTTCCAAAATTTTACCGAAAAATGTGAAAGTGGAACAGACGACGTAAAATGAAAAATTGTGATTATGAAACTGATAATGAATCACTTCCGGGGGAAATTTCGTCTTTGCGTTTATTAAAATTAGCGTAGAGAAAACTAAACTTTTTTGTGAAAGAACATTTCATCAGGCTATTTCTACATTAGCATCGTCCAAAATGAAGCAGATAATATTAGAATTTGAAAAAATATACTTGTGAATATGAAGAGAATTTATGAGCAGGATATATGACGAAAACCAAAAATTAAAATTGTAACGATGCATCAGAAGATTTTAAAAGTGTTACATTCGGGTTGATAGAATTCGGATTAACCCCTTTGTTATAGAATTTCGCTACGATACACTTTTCATTCACCCATAATCATGTTCTGTTTCCTTTTTTTGTGCGAATTCGTAATATATGGCCACAGTGTAATTAATCTTTTGTAGTCATTATTAAGGCTCAACTCCAAACTTATTTCATACGAAAATTTTTGTGGACAACTTCTACTCGCTGTTGAAATATTTTGCCGTAAAAGTGTTTTAAATTATCAATAGTTTTATCCAAAACTGAATCATATCAGCACTATTTTCTCAACTTTCTTTCGATTGGAATACTGAGATGAAATCGACTCAATCACTGACACATCGGAAGTCACATGACTTTAAAAACACATATCCACAGCTGAAGCATCTGCTCACTCTCATCCATCCCATTCGAAGCTTTCTCAGCATGTTCATCCAGGCGAAAAGAAACCCCTTTTCTTTTCGTTTTTTGTTGCCGTTCTTCATTTCCTATAGACGCGACTTCCACAGTCTGCACTCTGTTGCTGCATGCAGGAAATCGGAGGGAGCTTTCTCCGCCAAAAGGACGATTCGACACGTACGCGGCAAACAACGCAAGATGTTTGCTGTTTCCGAGAGGCGCACATATTTCACCAGTGCGAGCACTTCGCCTTGCATTGAATTGATTTTATTGAACAATTTTCCCCCTCCCCCCCCCCCCCCCGGATGGAAGGATGAAAATCTCGGCAGCTGGCTCAAAAATGCACCCACTTTCACCGCAGTACCGCTGCTAGAAGACGTTGTAGTTGAGCTGTTATCTGAGGCGAATAGTTTTTCGTAAGAACTTTCGCGTCGTCGTCATCGTCTTCGTCGTCGTCTCACTTTGGTTCGGTGAAGGGAGATAATAATAATCCCCTTTCATGACACGCTTTTTCCCTCGCATCCTCGCTTGTTGCTCGCAGAAGAAATAGTTATCTGCCGCCTTGTAAGCGAGCGCCAACTTGTTCCCGCAACTCTGCTATCAGAATGGTGATTTTTATGGCGAATAACATATTCACTTTCCAAGGTTCCTCCTCTCAGAACACTTTTGAATACCCACTCAAGGCTGTGGAGGGCGTGAGGAGTGTGCGATACGCAACCAACGGACAGGATGGAGTCGTCGTCGTTTCAAGGAACATTGATTTTTAGCACTGATGTCTGAGGAAACTTTACGTCGCCACGTAATAAGACACTCGTTGCACCGATTGAGGGATCTCGTTGAAGTTTTTTTTTGTTCGACCTCCCGAGAATGGGAAACAAATTGGGGAACATTTGAATCGAAATGGGACATGAGCTAACTCCCACGCTCGTAAGATTCAATCTGTAGGAAAATTCTTTCTGGCAGATTATGCTCAGGGCGCATTACAAGCCATTTGCACACTGGATTCTCGTTCGTTCGTTTGTTCGTTCATTGGTTCGAACGTCTCTCGGCGGATGAGACGCTTTTCCTTTGATGATCTATCCTGTCGTTTCGCATCAAAACGGGCGGAAAAGCTGTCCCGAACACTTTCGCACACAGAGAACCAATAACCGTCTGATGCAGTTTGTACACGTCTGGTGGCGGCTCCTTGTTGCTGCATTCCAGTAAAATAACTCATTATTTTTTCCTCCCCTCCGGAATCCGGCTTTTCGCGGCCCGAAGGACGCCCGACCCGTCCTTTGATCAGGCGCGGAAATGGGCGGAGTGCTGACCCAGAAATAACGACGGTAAACAAGAACCCCAGACGAGACACTTCTTTGTGGTTCCGTGGGTGCTGCAGACGAGCTGCCTTGCGTTTGAGGGGCCAAATTATCAATAAAACTATAAATAACATGCTGGAGAGACATTTATTTTTCCGTCGTTATTTTGTCGTCCGAGGTCAGTTTCCGTGGCCGGGGGAATCGTGATTCAATCGCGTGCTGGCGGGTCCGGCCAAAGTTGGATAATCATTGGTTTATGGTTATTATTTCATTTAAAGAGCATCGGACTGATGGGAAACATAGTTGTAATGTCACTAATGATTGCATGCAAGGAACAAGGGATGCTCCAATGAAAAAACCTGATGAGATTTGATCGATCAGACTGTAGTACAGAATTTCCACATTTGGAACCTCCTCGGTATATCAATTTCTTATTGATATTGCACCGAAACAGTATTGACTCACCCCCCGACTGTCACGAACCGAGACACTACTGTCGATACAATGCAAAAAAAATAATCATAACGATTATTGCTCATTGATTTCTGTACAACTGTTCTTGGTTATTGTCGGCGAATTCCTGGAAGCCAAACACATCGATAAGAGCTCACCGATCGAACGAAGTGGTGACTCATTTGGCTCAACTGTCAATCGATGAAGTGAAGCTTGAATGTCATCAACCCCTCCGAGGGCTGTGTGAGTGTGTAAACCGGGGGGCATTAAAATTCCTACCCGTCTCCGGAGTGATGCAGACAAAAACCCTCGTAAAATGTCAATTAAAAACAACTCTAATTGCTCTCGTTAAGGTTAGTTTTTTTTTCTCTCCATCCGATTCATTCGTTCGAGGACGGGAGATGGATTTTGGTCGTCCATCCAGACGGTTTCCATGAAAATTTATATTTCGCTCCTCCGTTCCGAGCAATAAAAGCCATTAGGTTTCCCTTTACTCCTCGGCGTTTGCCGCGTTTTCCGGTGGTATAACTCAGAGAAGTGCCATTTTCCTAACGCCGAAACACGCGCGGACGAAGAATTTATGTTCGCAAGGACCTCTCCCCGAACAAGTGAATCGACCACCGTTTCGAAATCGTTGTTTTTCAGTTCGCCCAGAAACAACTATAACCGCATATTTGGGGGTGCATTTGCTCCTTTTATGTCCTCTGCTGTCTGGTCCATTACTACCCCGGAAAACTGCGGAAAAGCCAGAGAAAAAGCGAGAGAAGACACTGCAGCAGCAGCAATGTGCAAGCGAATATGTTTTCCAACTCGAATAAAACCGAAATTAATACCTTCTATGAATAGGAAAAGAAGATAAAAAGACAGCACAAAACAGTTCTTTGTTTTTGCTACTCTTTCAACAATGTTGCCGATGCAAAAGTTTAGATTCACCGTCTGTGGCGCTCTCTCTTTTCAAGATTTTTAAACTGAAGTAACTGTTGTTTATCTCAAAATGGTGCGAATCTCCCCCAGAAGTTCAACAGTTCAAGCAAGGCCCTGTCGGCAAATTTCGCTTTGGCGAGACAAAAAAAAAATGAAAGAACACAACAAATCTCCCAAAAAACACCACCGCCACCATCAGGAAAAAAAAATCCCAAGCGCACGGAACACAACACAAATTTCCATAAATCGCTTTCGCGCCCGCCACGAATGGATCCTTTTCCTCCCCGTCACGAGAAACGAAAGATACGAATGCCGCCAGCTTCAAGCAACTTCGTTCCTTTCGTGTTTATCCTGCGCGGGGTACATCTCTCGGTCTGGGGGTCCGTGAGAAAGTGCGTGTTCTGAATCCGTGCGGGAGTTTGTACGTGACTGCCTCGATTTTGGGCGGCAGTCGGAACGTCAGAGAAACCCAGAGCTCGCGCCCTCACGTGGCTGATTATAACCTCTCGTCGAGACTTTGTCATGTCCTAAATTTTGCGTTGGAGGAGGTGGAAGCTGCGCGGTGGTCGTTGGTGCAAAACCAAGTGTTTTAAAACAAAAACATAAAAAGTAACAAAGTTATTTTATGGCACCTCATCGTTCATCTTTCCGGGGCTCCGTGGACCACGGAGGAGCGAGTCAAGGATTGTGTGTGTGTGTGTGTGTGAGAGAGAGTGGGAAAAGAACTCTTCAGCGTTAAGATTATCACATCGCTCAGGCCATGATTGGATGATAAAGTCGGGGTGGGTAGTAAGGACAAAGTTAAATATATTTATGAACTTTTTGCGGCGCGAATCTCACCCTGCAAAAGCCGCGATTGCGGGACTTTCATCGTGTTGCTCGGTTCCTTCGGTTTGGTATGTATGATTATCAACGGTTTCACTCAAAGTGGTTAAAGTGAGTGTTGTTTCAACGAATCGAGTTTTTTTTTCTTTAGTACTGTCTCTTGCTTGACAGACTCAACATTGTTGGTTTTAACATGGATCTTATCGATTTGAGCTGGTGAGTTTTTTTTTCTCGTCTCGAGTCATGCTAGAACTTGATAGAATCGAAAATATCGAAGCTCTCCTTCCCGAGACATCAAACTTTATGGACACTCAAGTAAGCACTAAGCAATAGCCCTGAATCAACACTATATCCGCATATAGAACATTCAACAAATGGTCACCAGTCTTCCGTGTTTCACAAAAAACACTGCGTCCGGGATAAACATGTCCACGCTGCTGTTCGCAGTTTTGTGTTTGAATACAAACATGATTTTTTCGTACCTATGTTTGAAAATGTGACATGTTTGTATTCGTTGTATGTTTGGACATACGATGTTTAATCCCAATGTTTCACATGATGTTCGAACATGGTGTACAGTTTCTCTTGCATTTTCACTCAAGCACCGGCAGTGCGTAGAGTAGAAGAAGCGAATCGGACACCACACCACCACCATTCAACGCGTGGTGTGTTGGTATGTTGACATGGAGAAAATGCTTTCCTATCATGACAATGGATGCTTCGTCTAAAATATTGGGCAAATAAAATAAACCTCTTTATCTGTTCTGAACAAAATAAACGTCGATTAATATCAGAGTTTTTCACAATTGATATCATTATTTTGTACACGCATCCATTTATATATTGAATTCATGTAACATTCACTATTATTAGCTATTTGAACAAGTACTAAAATTGAATAGAGCGTGGCGGAGATGTTCAGTTAACCACAACAAATTTTGATTACAATATTTCTATAATTTTAATCGAATATAAGGTACCACAATTATTCAGCAGTGACATGTTAGGCGTGACGCTAATCACTCGACCACGGGAGCAACCATTTTGGCTGGATCTTTGAATACAAATGGCCAATACTGCTTGTTCGCGACGAACGCGACCCGAGCTATAAAACGAGCGAAGAAGAGGAGAAGAAAGGATGATGCAATCGCATACACACATAGCATATACAGTGCAGTGTTAGTGTAGCTTTTAGTTTTTTCCTTCATTCTGTTCGTGATAACATCGAGAAATTAATAGTGTGTTTTAGCCGCTGAAATTTCTCTGCTGGTTCTGCTGTGTGCCGCTGAAGGATGCACCTAAGACTAATTTTTGGGTATTTATTTTTTTGGTCAGCATTTGTACGACGTCGCCCGCTGTGCAGTCGGTTCCCCAGACTTTGATTACCAACATGCACGCAAAAAAAATCTCATAGAAAGCTTCTTTCTATCCAGAAAGTGTTTCTCTGCACGAAACCAAGGATTATTTAATCAGACTTGCAAAATATGTATGAACTCATGGCCTCTCAGCTCATGTAATTTTTGTAATGCGAATTAAATTTCAAGTTCGTTTCTGTGAAAAAGTATTCTACGAAGAAATGTTTTGGGATGAATAATTTCTTTCCGTGTATGAAAACGAAACGAAACGAAAGCAATGAATACTGCGACATCGGGCGATATGTTTGTACATGATGTTCTTGAATTATAAACATCGTGTTTGTTTTCACATGTCTATGTTTGTGTATCATTGTTCGTGTTGGGGATAGACACTCAACACTAGTGAGAATCATGTTCGAATTCAAACAAAAACATGGAATTTTCACATCGCGTGGACATGTGTAAGTGTTTTTCGGAAGACTGATGGTCACTATGCCGTATATGCTCATTAGCAATTGCAAATGCATTGCAAAATATCATCTCAATCGGCACTTTTTTTTCCATCCATTGGCACTCTAATACTCATATAGAATGGATATAATGCTAAAGAGACGAAACAGCGGGCTGTTTCGCTTCTTACGGCTTTTTCAAACATAACTAATTCTTATTTAAGGTACCATAAAACACGCCGAGTTGTTTTGCTTCTGTTCATTCAGAAAAGCGACAAACACTGTTGATCAATAAAATAGGTGTGTGAGTGTGTGTGTGACGACATACCGTTCAATCAGTGCAGCACTCGAACTTTTACTATCACAGCGGCCACCATGTTTGCGCCGTACCTTCATACAACCATCCGCTTGATTTTGTCGCTGTGTGTGTGACATTTCTTCTGATGATGTCAAGTGAACTGACGCCATTTTCATCATTTTGATGGTCAAAATAATAGGTGTGTGTTTGATTCTCGCTGGTTTTCGATTGATCTCCTGCAACAGGCAGGATTGATTAATCTTGCAGCTATAAGTTTTTAATTTTCAACGTAAATAATTTCTACTTTCACTGTCAAAACAACCAGGAAAGGCAGAAATCGCCTCTGTACTTCTGAGAAAAGACCTGGTGAAAAAACTTCATGATGAGGGTGAAACATAAAACTAGTGTCTTTAGGTCAGTAACAAGCCTCGGAAAACCACACCGAGAACAGACCATCGTATAGTACTTCTGACGAAAGTGGATCCATCTAGAGTCGTAAGTCGTAAGTGCTACAACAGTTTGTCGATGATTGGAAGAAACGAAACTTCCGCCACTGTTTCGTATCTTCTACCAGGGTTGCCATAATAAAATCTGTGTTTTTGGTCTCAACAAATCTTTTTATCTGTGTTTATCCTCAGAAAATCTGTATCAACTCTTTGCGGTCGTTTGTCTGCTTTCAACCTCCACAGTAAAGAAGTATATTAATATTTTAATTTATGCAACAATGTATCAGTTCACACTTTTTCTAAACGAATTTCAAGGGCTTGTGAACTTATTCACGAACCAAAACGGTGCTACTATTAGTAATGTATAACGATACTCAGTATAAACAAAAGTTGTCATCCATGCTTGAGAAAAGGATTAATGGAAAACTCCATGTATATCGGCACAGTGTAGATGTAAAGAGCATGGTTCTGTGTGTTCAAAGAGAACGATAGAAGGCGAAAGACTAATTTTTTTTTTGAAACATGCGAAAGCAAATATTTTTTGAACATAAACATAAAAACATTGTTTACAAAAAATAAAGGCACCTTGTTCATCTTTCATAATCTCACAAAGTTGAACATCACTGCTTTATCATGTTAGAAATTGCGAGCAGTACTACAAACATGTAGAAATTTAATTAAGGGATTAATAAGTTCAATCTTGAAACATAATCTTAGCTTTAGTATCATTCATTGGTATAGTTAATATGAATTTGACGATGTTAATGGTATCCACCTAAAAATGACTCTCATTCAGACTGATTCGAATGTTATATTATGAATAAAATTGGTGAGTTATGAAAAGATATTATTGAGATCAAGCCATCACTAATATTGGATCGTTATTTTGAAAAATCTGTAAATTTGTATAATTTGTATGAAAATCAAAAAAAAAAATCTGTAATCTGGATCTACAGATTCTTGGTTTCAAAAAGTCCGAAACATCTGTATAAATACAGATTATTCTGTAGATATGGTAACCCTGCCTTCTACATCGTACCTGGATGTCATGAAGCAAACTAAGATACATTTATTTGGTTTGATTTCCTGAGACGAACCAGCCCAGGAGGCTGAAAGTCTCAAAAATAAAGAATAATAGAAAAAATAAAAATGGTTCGGATTCCCAACGGAATGTTCGGCGACCTGCAGGGAAAGATTTTCATCCTCGCTTCACGAAGAAAACTGCGAAACATTGTAGCGGCAACATCATGGTTTAGGGTTGTTTTTTCCTGGTATGGTGTACTGTATTCCGAATTAGGAAACACAATGAATACTGTCGATTACAAGGCAATCATGGAGGAGGTAAGGTTTCCTTACGCAAAGGAAATATGTATCTTAATTGCCGAAACACGAACTTTCAACCGAACGACGGAATTTCATCCCGGGATCGAATTTATTTCAAGACACGGCGGCGGAGAATATTAAAGGGGAACTTGAAAAGGCGACCGAGGAAGTTTCTTCACAATTGATAGAAACCACGATATACCTCGTGTTTAAAAGCTCGGACAGGGTTCAAAGCCGATGAATTAAATTATTGTTTGTCGATGATAAATAATAGACGAGGGGTGATTCAAAACGCGTGCGCACACAAAAACTGCGCAAATAAATATTGGCGATTTTTACAGTTTTGTGAAGTTAAATTGTTATGTTAAGTTTGGCAGAAAATTGCTCATTTGAGTATTTTCAGCCAGAGTGACCTGTGAAAGTATACGAGAATTTTCACTATTTTTGATTTGAGTGCAACGTTTGCCCATTTGCTTAGGAGTCTGAGTACTTTTCACGAGTGGAAAAACATTTAAGAGTAAAGAGTGATTTTTGAAGAAGGCGTTTGCTGAACAACAACTATTAGTCAGCTTTATAGAAAACTATCTATGAACAAGTTGTTTGGAACTAATAAGACTTTGTAAAAGAATGTATACTGAGGAAAAAAATGTTTTCGAAAAAAAAAAATAGAAAAATCGACATTAAGTATTTATCAACCCAAGAACCATTCTTTTGTTGCTTCATAGTTGGTGTGTGTAACATAAAGTCGTAGTCGAAATTTTCATTTCATAATTATCCGTATTTTGTAACGTGAGACCAAGTCTTTTCTATGTTACATTGAATAGAAATCAATTCCACTAATCAATTCGGATATACGATTGTGAAGTTACACAAAATATTGAAAAATTCCTTATCAATAAATGCTCTTTACAATACACAAACATTATTTAACTTACTTAGCTGAAATACTCTTTACATCCGTTTTGTAAAAACTAAGAATGATTTTGAAATAGAAAGGTGTACAGATAATGAATTCCAGTGTACGACACCTCGAACAAAAATGATCTTTGATGAACTTTGATCATATTTTCAGCATAGAGAAATATAAAAAAATCGAAGGTCAACTTTTTATGCTTTTTGTGTACATTGCGTGACTCATAACACAAAACAATTTTTTCAAACAATAATTGGAAATTTTCCTTCATAACTACTTTTTTTCTTCTTCACATCAAGTGTGTGAAAATTCATAGCAAAAAAAAAAAATCAAAAGAATCAAATTTCCAGTAGAGAAATCTAAAACAAAACTCAAAGTGAACACTTTGGTACATTTTCAGGGGTCGTTTCAAGCCACTCAAGCACACTTCATAGTAATAGTTTCCTAAGAGTGTTCGTTTTCGAAACATTTTGGGTTTAGGGTCGCACGCGTTTTGAATAGTTCACGGAAAACGTTTTTTTTTCAGAAGTTATTCGATGAATTTCACGTCAACTCCTCTTAGGAGTTGGAAGCACCAGATTGCAGTCAAACTTTGTGGGCGTAAATACGTTGGCCATTTCACCTACTTTATGTACTTGAAATCTCAACGAAATATCTGGACGACTATTTGAAATGGGCCTACTATTTTTATCCCATTTTTTATTTTAGGGTGGTCCAAAAAATCATTTTCATAATTTTTTTTTCCAAAAATGATTTTTTTTCAAAAATTTATAGCTTTTGAACTACTGAACCTGAGGAAAGATTACACTTACAAAAAAAATGGAAATGTATAGAAAACAGTGAAAGACTAGCACATTGGCTTCAATTTGATATGTCGATCATCTGAATCAGTCCAGCAGTTCAAGAGTTTTGAATATTTGGAAAAAGTCATTTTTGGAAAAAAGGGGGAAATTTTGATTTTTTGGAACACTCTAAAATGCAAATGGGCACCAGACTGGGAAAAAAATTTAAAAAAATACGGTTCTAATATTTTGCGATGAAGCACAAAACTACTAATTCTCATTCTGAGAACCAGTATATCTGTATAAGGAGACACCTTAAAAACTGATGTTTTATTCATAACAATTTTGTTCTATGAATTTGTTGACATGTTAATGAATAGAAAAAAGTTTGCAGAACATGTCAATCGTGAAAATTTTCACGATTTTTTTAAGTAGTATTTTTTTGAAGGAAATATGCAAAAGTTTTTTGGTTTTTTTTCAGAATTAAAAAAAAAATACATTTTTGAGAAAAAAAATATTTTTATTTTCAAAATATTTTTTTCCAGTGATTTTTTTTATCAATTCAAATTACCAGGAAACTTTTGAAAAATCACTGGTATTTTTAGGAGAGGATTTCGACAATTTCCTGCATTTCATTCAATTTTTTAAAATTATTTTGTTTTGCAATTTTTGTTAAGAATTTCAATACAATAGATACGTGGAAACATTTCCAATCGATTGATGGAAACGTCTCTGCGATCTACCGAAAAATCGCCAAGTCATAAACGTTTAAAATCTTTCATTATTTATCATTTTCATCATTTTCATCATTTTTCATAACATGTTCAATTTTTAGATTTTCGTTATAGACACTATACCTTCCTACCAAACGTAGACCTACTTTGGTTCATAGTGAACACTGATTCACACGACTTTAGAGAAGTTATACATTATTCGTAGTTTACAGAGCATGTATGTACATTACACATTTTCGGTTCTATACGTTGCTGGATGTGCTCAGTAGAAATGCAAATGCGAGGATTTTCTCATAAAAACATGTTTTAGTTTGGTTAGGCAATACAATTCACCATGGGGAAATCGATCCGTCTACTTATTTTTTTAGGAGACACTCGAAACTTGGTTGAGAGATGGAAAGAAGTAGTGGCTGTTCTCTCTGCGGTCATTATTTTTAAATACATAAAAATTATTGTTTATCTATCTGTCTGTATGTCTCGTATAGACTCGTTCGTATGGTTGAATGTATGTATACCCGGCATTAATCCGAAAACGATTGATGGAATCATCGTGAAATTAGTGCATAGAGGTTTTTGTGTACTGCGAGCATGGCCGTGCAATTCCACGTAAAAACAATCTCCTTGAAGAAATGTTCTGATTTTGTTCACTTCTCGAATATTTGTTCTGTCCAAAACATTTGAGGCGCAAACTTGCTTTAATTCGCCTATTGGGTGCCCGATTCAGAATTAGGATGGTATTCCACGTATAGTGGTGCCGTGTCGAACTCACCAAAATATTGATATGATTTTTGAAAATCGTCACCGTATGGAAACTAGTCCATGCATAAAACGTTATATATTGTTTTTCATGTAGAATCGCGTGTAGACTTTATTTTTTATATTACTTTTCCAAAAATTATTACAATTTCGCAAAGTATTGAAACTTCATGATTTTTTAAAAAATACGTATCTTCATTTTGGTGCGTTCGACACAGTGCCATTAAACGTCAGACTTTGTTAAATTAAAGCAGTATTCTACCAAAAATATATTTAAAAATATCCATAGGGTTTTTTAAGATATAAAAGTTTTAAATATTTAATTCAATTTTATTTTTTAAGTTATTTTTTTAAAATAATTGATTGATTTACCAACAACAATCCGAATTTGGAGTTACGATTTTTTGTAAAAAATATCAATTGATTGAATTAAAATACACCCTTTTAGAAAAACCAGCCGTTATTCAAATTTGTCATATGGAAATAAAAGTTTTAATTTTTGGTTACTGCCACTTTATGTACCAGATTTGAAAAGAATCAGAGATGGTTGCGTCAAAATCGGCCAGAACTGCTTTATGACAACACAAGGGCCGAAAACTAAAAAAAAGACCCTAGTTGTTACATCGTTTTTAGAAAGCTGAAACTTTCTAGACAACATATCGAAATCTCAGAAACACAATTTTTTCCGTTTTTAAAATATATAATTTCCTCCAATTTTTTACTAGTTTTAAAAATTTGAAACTTCCAATCACAACAAAAATTTCACAACAATCGATAGATATTTGGATGCACTTTTTAGGGATAATTGAAAACTGCGTTTTCTCGTAACCCGATCAAACCAATGAAAAAATATTTTCGAAAAGTTCATCCTGCATACAGTGTCAACAAACCCATCCCGGTACTCTCTCTCTCTCTCTTCAAACTTATCACCCAAATGAACATTCGGAGCAGCCCCAACCAATGATCTGCCCAAGAAACAATGTCCGAAACATACCACGAAAGCGCTCATTGTCTGTGAGGACCGCGATAAAAGGAGACAACGACGAGGGCCAAACAAGGAGACAACAATGCGGCCACCAAAATAATGTCACCCACAGCAATTACACACACACACACACCCACACACCCCCGCCATACACCCGACGCTTCCCGAGCAGAAAATCACATGTAATTTCGCCTCGAAACGACGTGCAAATGGGGTTGGGCGCACATAGCCGATAAAAATTAAACCCTTTTCACAACCCAAGTAAGTCGCCCACGCGACGACGACGACGAGGCTCTCGAGGCCAACGGGTTGAATTGGTTGGGAAAGTTTGGCGAGACGAAAGTTTCTAAAATTTTGGAATTCCACTCGAAGAATGCGGTGGTGAGGAGGGGGAGGGAGAGGCCACAGCCGCGCGGTCCGGGGAGGATCATTGTATGCAAATAACGAAGCGAACCCTTTTGTCCTTTCCCAACCATCGCCACCATCGCAGCCCAAAAAACTGAAGCAGAGAACCGTCACTTAATGAACAAATAAAATGCACCGAGAAGGACGGTACACACTCTTTACGTAAATATTTTAATTTAATTTTGAAAGTCACGTTTCAATGGTTCGTTCCGCTCAAGTTTCGTACTTTCGGCGGCGGTGGCTTTCGGTAGTGTCACTTCGGTGGATTGGCCGCCGGAGGACTTCAGCAGCTGTTTGTTCCTCTGTCAACGCGGCGTGGCCGTGTTTTGTTTTGTTGCAGATCGTGAGACCCTCTGAATTGGCAATAATCATAAATACAATTTCGTCTCGATTTGTTCTGTTGTTGGTCTTTCGGTCGGTCGTTCGTGCCAATGTCGTGTTTAATTTTCCACAAGTACACCGGTAAAAATCGCCATAAATTTGTACCAAATGGCCGTGCAGTCGGTGTGTCCTGCGAGAAGGAATCTCGGATTTGGGTGAGTGATAACCCTCCTCACAGCGGTTATGATGGCGCGCCTTCGCCAAATGTTTCGCAAAAATTTCCCACACCGCGCGACGACAATTCCTTCTTGAACATTGTCCGCGATTTATGCGCTTAACGAGTTTCTTGACTTCCTTCCCCCCACAGGACACAACGAGACAGGCCCTTCCGCCCTCCCCTGCTGGTCCGCTCCGTTCGGGACGGAGACGGCACGGTAATAACAACAACAAAAAACTGTTTAAAAAGAAATTATTCCATTCTCGTTCCGTTTTATGCTACGCCTTCTCTCCGGTAACTCCCCACACTAATGGGTCCTTGGTTTGCTCACTTAGCGCGCGGGGCAAACACAGAAGAACACCGAAACGAAATAAAGCCGGCGAATGTCTTCTCTCACTCTTGTGGAACTGATTTTATCACTGCATTCCCTTCCGCTCCGACGGTGTCGCCATCTCACTGCCGGGGCTGCAATCTCGTTTAAAATGCATGGAACGAGTTGAAAATATTTAAAGTGGCTGCTTTTAATATTTACACCTTCACCTTTTTTCGTACAGCACCGAGCAGAGAGACAGTCCAAGGAAGAGGACAGGATAAGATTCCAGTTGATTTTCCGCGCCAGCAAAGATCAGGTGCTTAATGTGCTCGACGAGAATTTAAAATAATATTTATCCTGCGCTCGGTGTTCTTTTTGTGTGCGATTCCCAAGGAAAATTGCTCACTCGAAGGAGTCCGATTTGAATGCTAGCGCACCCGAAAAAAAGGATACCCTTCCCCCCGGGCGGTCACTGATAATCAGATTCAGCAATCGTTTAATTCTTGCGCTTCGCTCGGCTGCGACAAGAAAGCAGGAGGGGAAATTAGCTGTTTTATGGAAGGATTCACAGACACACACACACACACACAATCCCAGGGAAAACGGGAAATCTCGCAAGCAAATAATACCCATCGGAATTAAATTTCCCGTTCATTCCACTCGAGAGTATTATTGCGATAGCGCCGCGCGGAGAGCTGGAGAAGAAGATACACAATATCCGGGCTGCAGCAGCAATAGTCAACTGCAGATGCATTAACTTCCGAGCGGTGTATGCACCTGAGCACCTCACGTTTAGGATGTTTATTTTGCTATCCGCCTTTGGCGCCTTAGCTTTCCCCGAGACGCCGGCACGAGAAGATCCGAGAGGCGACGAAATCCTATTACCGCATCCCAAGCTTGACTTTTCGTTCAAACAAGCTCATTGGCAGCAGCCAAGTAACAGTTTTTGTACTAGCAAGTGCACGATGAACTTTCTTTCTAATGTCGGTGTGTACCAACAAAGGAAGCGGAAATGCATTGGACCACTTGAACGAGGAGTTTGCGTCATCCGCGTCACCCACGGCAAGCAAGGTTAACGCCTTAGAATTGCACTTCGCTGCGTTTGTTTTCGTAAAACTGGATCATAATCCAATTATGGCGGAGCTTGTTTGAATCGGGAAATCTTCAAACGCTGTTAAATATTACTGAAGCGCTCATAGTTATTATTCTACTGTTACTAAACCAGTTCCGATTCGTCTCAAAAAAAACCTTATAGCATCTTTTTTTTTTCATTTTGTGTACATTTGTTCAAAAAATCGGATCCATCCGAATCCACACACATCAAAGCCGTCGTCCTCCGCCATCAAAGGCGCTCTAGGATTCGTTGCTGGCCCCAGATAAAACGCTCGCTCCGGCCGCGCCTGGTGTGTTGTCAGTCTGGCTTCCTTTTTCCTTCAAACGCCCAGACAGGTTCAGACAACCAACGAACCCATATCAGCACGATTGTAACTGAGCTGAGCTTTTGGGATGCGAGGTGGCCCGGGGGAGGGTAGTAGCTTTGAGAGTACCTCTCAGCCAAACGAAACCGAAACCATGATTAAATTTTCATCTCATTTCCAATTTCGGTTTTAATATCCATAACAAATATTTTCGCAGGATATAAATGCGGGACTCGCATCGCACACGTACACAACACACCTCAGCATCCAATATCCCTTCTTAGTTTCATTTTTTTCCCTGACTATCCTTCGCCCACGTTTCATGGACCGGAGACGAGAAATGGCTTCGCCATTTCTTTATGGCTCGGATTGCATTTCTGTTCTGCCAAGTGATACCTTCGGGTGGGTGTGTTTCCTTCCCAGCTGGATTTCCCAATTTCCCAATGAGAAGATCGCTCCGTCGATTGTTGCTGACAGCAGACTGCCGGCGGTGAAAGGGTTCAATGCAACGCAGCACGGGAAGTTGTTGTGCTTATCTTGCATCATATGTGCGGCTGTGTACTTGTTTCGAATATTTGCTTCCACTCCTTTAACATCCCCCGCTGGGGCCGAGCAAAGATAATTCCAAATTAATGAAATTTTTCCGCTATGTCTTTTGGGAAGACGATAAGATAGAAATATAATTCGCCATCGAGTCATGTACTAATCGGAGTTTGTTTGTCATTTTTTTACTCTCTTTTCCAGATCGAGGACGAAGGCAACCACGGTAATGATGAGACGCGTCTGTTCATCCTGTCCTCGTTGGCAGCCCAGCACAAGAGCCGGGTGGCATGTGTCCTCTGCGAGGAACCGATGCTAGTCTTTGACCGCTACCCACTAGTCGATGGAACGTTTTTCCTTAGTCCAAAGCAGCACGCCAAGGGTTGCATCGAGGTAAGATTCGTTTTATTTTTCCTTGTTGTATTCTTGTGTCTCTGTGGCGTTTATTAGCGACGGACTTCCATGTCCATCTGTTGAAGTACCTCTCGGAATGTCAGTGTATGGCATAATAAAGGAAATTACCAAGCTTGAATTAATAAAAGCTGCACAAAACACACATGCAGCTACGTTCCCTCTGAAGTCTAAATTCCAATTTAAATCTCATTCCACGAATGCCAAATCGCAAAAATCATTTTTCACTTTTTACTTTTCATTTTTCATTTTTCATTTTTCATTTTTCATTTTTCATTTTTCATTTTTCATTTTTCATTTTTCATTTTTCATTTTTCATTTTTCATTTTTCATTTTTCATTTTTCATTTTTCATTTTTCATTTTTCATTTTTCATTTTTCATTTTTCATTTTTCATTTTTCATTTTTCATTTTTCGTTTTTCATTTTTCATTCCTGATCCTCTCATCTCTAGTTTCAATCTCAAATTTTCAATTTGAAACTTGAGACAAAGAATTAGCAACAGAGAATTTAGATTTTCAATCCTTCTATTATTTAAATAAAAAAAATCTTAAATCTAGGATCTAGGCTAAGCTAGGATCTAGGATGGAAAAATAAGTCTGAAATCAGAAAACTAAAACATCACAAAACTCATAAATCTTAAAAATTTGAAACATAAAATGTGGATTATAAAAATAAAATTCGAAAGGATCGGAAATCCATAAGAAACTTGAATTTACAAAATCTTCTTCTTCTTCTTCAATGGCACTAACGTTCCTAGAGGAACTTCGCCGTCTCAACGTAGTATTACTTGCGTCATTTTTATTAGTACTTAGTTGAGATTTCTATGCCAAATAACACGCCTTGAATGCATTCTGAGTGGCAAGCTCTAGAATACGCGTGATCACAGTGCAAGTCGGAGGAAATTTCTTTGACGAAAAATTCCCCCGACCAGAACGGGAATCGAACCCGAACACCCGGCATGTTAGTTATGACGCTAACCACTCGGCCAAGGGAGCACACAATTTACAAAATCTAGAGAATTCAAAAAAAATCAGAAATAAAAAAAAATAATAAAAAAACAATTTTAATTTAAAATCTACAAAACCCAAAAAATTCTGAAAAATAGGGAAAAATCAAATCTCAAAAAATCGGAAGTTCAACAAAAATGAATCTAAAAAAACCAAAAATCTTAAATATCTGGAATCTCAAAAATCTAATTAATCTTAATTGTGAAAAAACTGAAACCAAAGAATAAAATCTTAAATCAAAAATATTAAAAAGTCGAAAATCTAGAAGAAAACTAATTTAAAAAAAATCTAAACATCTCAAATAAAAAAAAATGAGTCTCAATATTCTGACATCCAAACATCCGAAATACAAAAAAAAAAACTAGAATCCAGGAAATCTACAAAACCTCAATTCATGAAAAATCTGAAATAGAAAAACCATAAAATCATCTGAGACCAAATAAATCTGAAGTCGAAAATATGGGATCGAAGAAATCCTAATTCCAGAATTCTAAAAAACTAGTTTACGGAAATTCAAAACAATTTTGAAACGTAAAAAATTCGGTGATATGAAAATTCTGATATTTAAAAATTGGATTTTATTAATAATCCAAAGTCTGAAAAAAGAAATTAAAACAACGCTCCGAAATCTACAAAATTAAAAAAACAAAAAAAAATCAGAGTCAACGATTTTTAAAAGAATCGAAAATCTAAAAATAAAAATCCTGAATATCTCAAGTTCCATTTTTTTTAAAATGGAGTTATTTGAGACTTTTAAGGATTCCGCATTATAAATTTATGAAAGAATTTCAAATTTATGGAATCTTCAAAATCTGAATCAAAAAATTTGAAACCAAAAACATGAAACCCGAACTCTCAAAATACGGTTATTCGATTTAAAAAACTGGAATATAAATTATCAAAAACTATTAATAAATTTAAAAATGGAAATCGAGTTGTTGGATTACATTGAAAATGTGAACATTAGAAATGTAAAAAATCTTAAATTTAAAAAATCGTAATTATGAACCAACAGACATCTAAACAAATTGAAAACTGAAAAGCCGAAAAATTCTGACGCTGAAGAATACGAAATCTAAGAAATCTGAAGTGTAAAAAAAACCAGCAATCAAGAAGATCTGAATTTTTAAAATTGTGAAATTTGAAAAATATGAGATAAAAAACCGGATCTCATGGATCGAAAATCTAAAGAACCGCCAATAAAAAATAAATAAAAAATAATTGAGATCTTTAAATCTAAAATTTTAGAAATCAGAAATTCCAACAAACTAAAAAACAGAGGGGTAAAAAATTTAAAATGTGTTGGGACGCAAATAAAAAAAAAGAGCCGAACTGTATAAAATCGTATATTTTCTAAAAAAAAAAAAATGAAATTATCAAAATCGGAAATTTCGAAAATCGGAAATCTAAAAAATGTGAAAAATTACAATGTAAGAAATGGAAAATGTGAGAATCAAAAACACCCGATAAATTGAAAATCAAAAAAAAAATGGAAGTCAAAAAAATCCGAAAAATTAGTTATCGGGGTTTTCTTTTTAAATTTCCGATTTTTTTTATTTCTCATATGCTTGAAAATTTCTGTTTTTCGATATTTCGGATTTTTAGATCTCTCGTTTTTATTAGATTTTCAATTTCTACTTTTCTCTACTACTTCTTTTTTTCTTTTTTTTTTTTGAAATCGAAATTTGAAATCGAAAATCTAATAAAAACGAGAGATCTAAGAAATCAAATATTGTCAACATCCGAAATTTAAAAAAAAACAGAAATTTTTAAGGATATGAGAAATAAAAGAAATCGGAAATTTAAAAAGAAAAACATATTCTAAAAATTCGAAATCTTCGAAAGCGAAGATATAAAAAGCTGGAAAACTCAAAAATCTCATATCTGAAAAAAATTTATTTTTCAAAATCGGAAATTCAACAAAACTGAAACTGAAAACAGTGAAAGCTCGAAAATCTTAAAAATCGAAAATTTAAGCAATCTGAAATCTGAACAATCTGAAAAATCAGAATCTGCGAATCTGAAAAATTAGAATTGTAAACAAATCGGAAGTGTCGAAGATCGGAAATTTGAAAAAAAAAATCAGAAATTCAATAAAAATGGAAATGTACATCATCGGAAATATGAAAAATCGGAAATCTTAAGAGATCGAAAATCTATGAATCGATAATTTGAAAATCTGAAATCTAAAAATATGCGAGATCCAAAAAATAAAAAATGTGGAACATCTAAAAGTTTGGAAGGTGTAATCTAAAATTGTAGAAAATCTCCAAAAATCAAGAATGTAAAATCGAAAATCGAAACAAAACTCCAAACTTTTAACATCGGAGATTTTTAACAAATCTGAATTCAACAAACAGAAAACTGTATGTATTTTGTAAATTTAAAAAATCTGAAATTTGAACAATGTTAACAAAAGAAAACCAAAATGAAAATATTTTAAAATGAAAGGAAACAAAAATTTAAAAAATCGGAAATCTAGATAAAATAGATGATGTCTTAAAAATTAAAAATGTAAAAATTTCGAAATTTAAAACCTCAATACTCAAAATCTCAATTAAAAAAAATAAGGAATTAAAAAAACTGAAATTGAAGAAATTGGAGTTCCTAATATCCTGAAATCTAAATCTTAAAACCACGAAGATCTGAAATCTGACATCTAAAAAAACAAATTTTTAAAATTTTGAGAACCAAAAAAAAAATCTAAACATCTAAAATTGTTAAAATCGGAAATATGAGATATCTAAAAAAAGTCGAAAATTTTAAAATCAGAAATCAAAAACATTAAAAATCTAAAAATTCTGAAGTTTAAATATCGAGAAACTTAAAACGAAAATTTTAAATCAGAAATTCAAGAGATCCAAAATCTAAAAAAAAACAAAATAATCAAAACTGTGAAAATCGGAAACCAAAAACAAAGGAAATTTGATCTGATTCTTAAAATCTCAAAAGTCTGAATTTTGAAAATTTTTAGAATAAAAAAATCTGTACTTCTCCAATTATGATTTTCTGGAGACATAAATTTAAAAAAAATGGAAATATTGAAATCTGAAAATCAGAAACTCTGAATTTTCTTGACATGCGCTTCACAAGATTCGTTGTATTTTAAAGGAATAAATGTGTTCAACTCGATGCCAAGACATATTAAATGCGCAACAACACTTACAGAATTTTGGAGGCATTGTATTTCACACGTGAAAGCTGTGTTTTAATAACAGGCGAACGAGTTTTTTTTTCAATTCTTATGACGAAGATCTTTACTGACGAAGTTTTATACGATTTTTTAATCTAATGTGGGCAATTTTTTGTAGTTTGTTTTTAATATTTTCAATTAATCCGACGAAGTTTTTTTGAACGGATTATATTATGTGGACTATTTAATTTTTTTAAATTATCTTTTTTTTTAATTTGTATTGATCTTTATTATGTCTGTCATGATCTTGGTGATGATGGACTATTTTTTTTTTATTTTGCCATTTTTGCGTTTTCTCTGATCTTCGAATTTGAACTCGCGAATCTTTGTCATTCACAATTTGACAAATAGTTTAAAAAATAATCGATGGAAGCAGCGAACTGGAATACAAGTGAAAGTGAATTTAGAAATACAGAAGTAAAGATAGTACGAAACAAATTAACGATCATCTTTATCATCCCGCACAACAATAGCGATAAGAGGAGTTCTTGTTGTCCCGTCGTGTCCCAAAGGTTAACGACTCCCAATTAAGAGGAGTTTTGTCCGTTGACCACCCAGCACAGCGCCGCCAGCATCGTCTGACGATGATGAGGTTGAAGAATAACCCGTCATAACTCAGCTCCGACACAAGCGTTCCATGTTTGCCGCGCCTCGAACGTATGCAATTCGTTCGCCTCATCCATCATCGGTACACTTTCGCCGTTGTGCGGCGCTCGATGAACCCCCCTCACTTACAAACTCTGTGTCTGGCGGCGAGGGTGGCAATCAGCTGTCAGACTACGTGTCTACCGCCGCGGAAAAACATTTTCACATTCCCCATTTACAATGCACTCTTCCGCCTTTTTTTTACTTCTTCTCCGTCGTCTTCGTCAGTTGTTCCACCTCATCAGCCATTACAAATATTGATTCTCACCGTGGATTGCTTTTTCACTCATTCACGTGAACCATTCTGTCGGGGCTTCACCCGGCGACGACCCACGCGATGCCGGCGAGCCCTCCGAGCCTACTTTCAGGGGCACATTGAACCTCACGGATAATCCTTCTCCCAGACGCCGACGTCATCATCGCCCCGCCAGCCATTGTGTCTGTGTGCTAGCAGTGTCTGCATCCATCAACAACCGCGCCACCATTGACCTAGATCGCGGCCAGACAGTGTGTTGCTATAACACAGGGGCCATGCATTTTTTTTTCGTTTCCGAGAACCGGTAGCCGACGACGGCCAAGATTAGGACCGATTATGCCATAGCGCGGGTGAAAAAAAACTGACTGTGAATTAAAATCGACGCCCGAAAGACTTTGACTCTTCCCAGAAAGACAAAGTCTAAAATTAATGATATCGTTAGCCGCCACCGCCGCCGTCGTCGCCCCGAAACTCCTAACCTCTTTGAGCCTAAATTAGTAGTCTCCTAACTTTCGCTCACTCTCACCCTCTGTTTGCCCCTGAACAGTATGCAAATCGGGTAGCAGCTCCACGCCGTAATGGCGGTCGTGTTGTTCGTGTTGGGGGAAGCCGCCCTTTGGGGGTATAAAAATCAAACGCTCGTAAAATCGCTTATGATTTAATAACTGACGTTTTTCCTTACTTCTTTGCACAGGTGAAGTACGAGAATCGTGTCCAATATCTGACCTCGGTTTGCATGGCGTGTCTGGATGGTGTCGTGCAGAGCCGGGTCGTGCGATGCAGGTAATTATTATTGTTGGTGCGCGGGACAAAACAGCTGTTCGGAGTGGTCATTAATTTGGCACCTCGGTTCCTCTTGAAGTCACCGGGAATGAGAGAGAGAAGAGGGGCCCTCGATTATCATTCTAATTAAATTTCATGGAAATATTTACTTGTTTGTTTCGGTCAATTTGCTGGAATGGTGGAGGGAAGCAGCTTAGAGAAACATGAATTGAATATTCATTTGGGCGAGCGGTCATAATTGTAATAATAACTGGAGTAACCGAGGCAAGCAAGAATGTCTTTGATTGATCACGGCTGCTGGCCGACTTCAGATTGTCTGGCTGAGGCCAGCAGACACTGGTCCGACGCCTGACCACTCCGACAGCGCAAAGAGATTGTATATTAAAGTTTTCTCGTTGAAGGTTTTGTGCCCAAAAATGGGACGGTTCGTCGTTGGTCCTTGGAACCATGTACTCGTATGACATCTTCGCTGCTATGCCGTGTTGTACTGAACGATTGAAGGTATGTTGGTGAGGTTTAGTGGTCACATTGGGTATACTAACGACATCTGTTTCCTCAACAGTGCAACAACTGCTTCAAACTGCTGCTGCACCCGCACCAGCGGTTGAACTTCTACAGCGACTACAGCCACAGCGTTTCGTGTCCGTACTGTCACGCTCAGGATACTCACTTCGTGAAGCCCCTGGCGTACTGCTACACCAAACAGCCGATGCAGTTATTCCAGCAGTGGCCATAACATGAGGCCCCGTTGGAGTCCCCCAAAGTGGTAGACACCCCGTTTACCGTCTCCGCTAGCTCCAGTCGAAGCAACAGCACCTCGTCGGCGTCACCTTCGTCGGCGAATCAGGAATCGGCGATGAACCAGTTCATCCAGGAACTGCGCAATCTGAGCAGTACCAGCAGTGCCAGCAGCAACAGTAGCTTCGACTCGGGCTTCTCCGCATCCTTCGCGGGGGACTCCAACGTCGGTAGTGGCCGGGCCACCACCACCAACAACAACTCCATCATCAACAACTCCTCAACCCAACAGCAATTCTGGGGCAACAAGTCACTCTGGGGTGGATCGCTCCAGAGCCCATCGTCTGTGGCAGACTCATCATCTTCATCACCGTCATCCGCTGCCGCAGAATCATCGAATACTAACCACAACAACAACAGTATGTATGTTAGCAAAAATTCCCATCATCCACCATCCAATTCCTCCCTCTGGAGTACGACAGTCAACTCGTCCTCCCAGGTTCATCATTCCCCAAACTTCTCCTCGGGTATTTGGGAAAATTCAGGTACGAAAGCAGCCGACCTAACCCCGTCCGCGGCGGCGGTCTCGTCCCTTGGTTCGCTCTGGATGATTCCGGAAACATCCCGAAGCGTTTGGGGTGGAGACTCCTCCCCGAAACCCAATTCCCAGCTGTTGCGACCAACGGAGATCGGTGGCAGCAGCAGCAGCAGCAGTGGCGGAAGCGGAAGCGCTGGTGGCAGCAGCAAACTGAGCACCCTGTGGGCTCCCAATGCTGTGGCCAGTGCGACCGCGCCGCCGCCGCAACTGCAACAGCCGCAGCCGCCGCCGCCATCTTCCTCGCTGGTCACCTCTGGGAATGTCTTGAAATCGCTCCGATTGGCTGGCACGATGGGCGCCGGGGGAGGCCCGAGCTCGAGCTTCGGTCTCGGCGGTCTGACGAACACTCCGGTTGTCGACGCCAGCGCCGCCGCCTCGCTGCAGCTGTTCTCGGACGAATTTCTCAGTTATTTGAATATCAACAATTAGAGCAATTTTTATACTGTTATTTAGTTTCATTGCGTTTTTTTATATTATTCTTTCAGTTTTTAGTTTTCTTAGTTTTCAATTTATTATTTTTTGATGTTTGAAGAATATATATACATATATATATTTTTTTGGGTTAATCGTTTATATTCGAATATTGCCGTGTTGTGTAGATGTTTTTAAACCATTACTAGCCCCTCTCCCCCCATTCACATATATTCGTACTATATCTTCGATAATTGCATTAAGGAAAGAAATTAAAAAACGAAGAAACAATTCTTCAGTAGGGTTTAAGCATAAGGTAACACGCAGAAACAAAAAATCCTCTCTATCTAATTAATAATGGTTAATATTCTCTCTTAAGGCTCACTTTTTGTTTTCGTTGGAAACATGACAAACAAAACACAGTGGAAAATTGAAAACAAAACGGGAAAAAGAAGCTCCTGGAGCAACATTCAATTTTCCCGTTATAGGCTTATAACCTCGAAACTCGACTGAAAAGCAGCAGTGTGTGATTTTTGCGTTTTTTGAGGTTAGGAATTGCGTACCGACAAATGCATTACAATCAATCGTTATTTCCGAGAAGCAAAACAAAGAGAAAAGGAAGAAAAAACACGGAGCGATGACACGTGATGAAGGGTGAAGAAAAACACATTTGAGAATCAGGTATTTACGGCTCTCCGGTTAACGGGGCGGATTTTTAGACTTAAGAAAATTGGATGGAGTAAATGATCCTATTATTAATATCCTTAGGAGTTTATGTAAGAGATACTCACAAACACACACAAACACAGACACCCCCCACAAAACAAAAGAAACACAAAACAAGCGTTAGGTTTTTCGAACTTGTACATATAGGCACAGATGCAAAAGTGAACACGATTAGCAAGCAATATTTATGAGTGTGGGGTCACAGCGGTAAGCGTGCGTGAATGCGACAGAGAGAGAGAGAGAGACAGAGAAAGATAAAATTCTCAAAATTGGCGAAACCAAAAACCAAAAACAATAACATAGCGCGGTGTGCGTGAGTGCGAGCGCGAACAGCGCGAGAGAGTGAGTTGTTCGTTTTCGTCGGAATTATGCACACGCACACACATACACATTCATACACTAATAGGTAGCGATTAGGAAAGCGAATTGTGATTAATGAAAAAAAAATAAAAATTTGTAAATTTGACTGTGAGCAGCGTGTGCGCATGAGCGGGAGTTTCAAAAACTCGCCGCGTTTTTTTCGGAACCAAAAGCGGGAGAACTGAGAAAGGAGGTGAGATGAGAGAAAAAAAAACACAGAAACAGAGGAAAGTATTTTTCATAACTGAGTTTTTCGATATACACATTGGGAAAATTTTATATTGTGGAAAACAAAATTCGTATTAACTAACACAAGGTGATTTTTAGATGAACTTTACTTTGTTGGATTCGGAAGGAAGTAAAAATTGTAACAACAAAAATATACTCTAAAATCATGTGCACATTGAAAAACTTTACTCACAAAAACACACTCACACATACAGAAAACCGATGTTGTTCAAAATTGGTCCCGAGACGGAGAGTGATGGTGAGGTTTGTCTCTTTTGACGCGGTGACCTAAAACTCCAAACCAATCTGCTTACTATTTTAAACAGCTGATTATTATGGTGTTGAAGGGTTTTTCGAGCCGTTCATCGGATGTACATAAATTTCACATTTTCTTCCATTCGAATGCAAACTGAAACTCGGTGACTTGTGATATTCAATAGAGACTAAGTTCAGATCATCAAAATGAGATTTTACTTCGAAGAACAATCCAATGCATTCCTAAGTCGTCCAGTAATCGAAATATTTTCCATTCGTTTTTAACACCTTTTACAGACATATTTTGCTTTTGAGGGTCTACATGTGCTGCGGAAAAAAATGTTCCCAGGCTCTCGAGAGGGCCTGCAAGAAGTGGTTGTGACTCCTGTTTTGTCGACGCCGGCAACGAGAATGACGAGAATGGCTTCGTGGTGGCCATTCCATGAATTTGACACGAAATGATCGAAGCAACGACTTGGTTTTGGGTTCATTGTCTTGCTGGAACACAAACTGGGTTTCCAGCCCCGTTTCTAATCAATCTTGAGATTTTCACACAGAATTTAGATTGGAGAATCAGCTGTCATAATCTCATCGATTTTGACAAGATTCCTAACATCGACCCATGGAAACCAATCACAGAGCATAACGTTACTTCCCAAATGCTTCAATATGTCATTCTTGAAATTCTTCTTTTGGTTTATTCATTGTTGACATGCTCAAACTTGGACTCATCAGTCCACAGAACCTTCACCCAATACTATAAGCCCAAAATTAATTTTTAGCACATGTTTTGGCATCTCAATTCATCACATTAAATGAGCTTAAAAATATCAGAAAATGTGCTACTCCGCCTTACTGTTACAGCATTTGTATAATATATATGCCATAGCAAAATAAGAGCAATATAAGCGGGCGAAACAAGAGATAATTTCAAATAATCACGCATTGAACCTTTTCGCATACTTTGCCACATACACGGCCCAGACAGAAAATGGTATATATTCACGTTTATGTTCTTCTTTTTTCTCTCAGGAAACATGCTAATATGACTATATATGCAATAGCATCAATGGCTATGCGGATAGCGTGGTCGTGTAAAACAGTGTTGCATTCCTCAGTCGGCTTTGGTTCGATCTCCGCTCGTCATCGTTTAGATTTTTTTTTTGGGTACAATCCCAAACTGACGTTCAGTCTGAGAGAAAGAGATATATGCTCCCATATATACATACATTTTAAAGCTTTTGAAAAAGACGCTTCTGATTACAAACTGATGGCGTGAGGGTTGCCTGTTTTCCCCTGACGATTAGAGGGTAAAATGAAAATCTAAGCACCAAACATGTGGGAAAAAAATGAAAGATTTCGAATGCTTATAACTCGAGCATTTCTTAATAGATCGCAAAGATGTTTACATCAATTGATAGGAAATATTTCTACCCATCTATCACAATGAATATGAATTTATTTTCCTTGAGATAAACAATCGAATAATTGGGAAATGTCAAGCATTATCCGAGAAAAAAAAGACTACGTTGAAGAGGAAGGTATTGCATGAAGAAAGAAATGTGAATTTTTACGGAAATTTTTACTTGTCCAAATGAGCAGCACCATCTCTGGTGTAACTCATTTACTGTTCGTATAGCCCTCGATAATTACAAACGAAACAATGCATTCCGAAGTGTCTGTAGAATTCTCGAATGCGGATTTGTTTTTCCGTTATTGTTTTTTTTAAGTGAGTCTTTTGTCTGTATGCGTTGCATGTATTCACGCTTCTCTGAGATCTGGATTTATATCAGTTTCGGCAACATTTTTTTTCTGTTTTTTTGTATATAGATGTATTTGAAAAACTGCGATATAACCGCAAGTTATACTTAGGACTAACATTGGTTTGAGGTTGCATCTTAATTAATTAAAAAATGGGTGGGTTATATCTATGATATAACCGCAAGGTTGACGTGGGACAAATTATAGCTCAGCAATAATTTGTTTGTATTGATTAAAATTTTGATTGAATGAAACAATTTCCGAATTCAATTGAATTCAATATATTTGCTTTGTGAGTAAAAAGATTGTATAATGCCATGTGAGGTCAATTCATGCAATAGATTATGTTCTTCGTTACAAGTAAATTTAATGACAGTCCTTTTACGTTTGGTATGATGACATCTTGGTTTTGATGTCTGTGTTAGGCAAACACATTTCAGTCAGAACAAAAATGTCCCCGATTTGCATGTATTTGTAATGCCGATTTCCCCAGATACCTTGGTTCAGAAGTCTTTATTAGGTAAACACATTTCAGTCGGAACGATAATTCCCTTACCTGCATGAATTTGCAATGCCAATTTCCTCAGACACCTTGGTTCTGAAGTCTGTGCTGGGGAAATATTCTTCAGTCGGAACAAAAATGCCACCGACTTGCATGTATTTGCAATGCCAATTTCCCCACGATCCATGGATTTGAAGTCTGTGTTAGGGAAACACATTTCAGTCGGAACAAAAATACCCCCGACTTTCATGTATTTGCAATGCCGATTTCTCTAACGCTGCTTGGTTTTGAAGTCTGTGTTAGGGAAACACTTTTCGGCGCGAACAAAGGTCCCCATACTATGTTTGCAATGCCGATTTCCCCAAGGCAGCTTGGTTTTGATGGCTGTGTTGGGGAAACCGTAAATCGGGCTAATCAAAACGAGCTAGTTAGGGCGTTTAGATAGCGCTTAACATTTTACGGTTTTTCAGTTGATTATCTAATGAAAAATAACATTTTATTAATTGCGATAGAAGCGTAGAAATATTCCGTATCAATTGATGCAAACATCTTTCCGATCCAATAAGAAATGTTCGAGTTATGAGCATTCGGAATCTTTCATTTTATCTTGCATGGTCTATGTTTAGGTTCTCATTTTACCCCCATATACTCCGGTTAGACGTAGTCCCACGTCAAAAAATACAAACCAACATTTTCTCATGAGTCATGACCGCTTCATACGAAAGAAACTGAATGGATTCCCGAGCTGGCATCTGCTTATATATAGATTTTGGTAATTTCAATAGTTTGCTTCGAAAGTAATTTCTGAGTTATTGAAACAAGTTTTTGGATCAATAAACAAATAACACGTAGACGTTTTATCTTCCGAATGAAGTGGTTATCATACCATTCCGATCAATTGGTTAGGAGGTATGAACGCTCAGTATCTTGTTGTTCTACGTAAAACAAAACTGAGTTCGCAGTTCTGGCTACCTTTCTAAGTAAGTTTCTTCAATATCTGGGTCCACTTTATTCGATTAAGATATGTGCTTGGAGATTCTGTTCCATTAAATTTTTTACAATTTTTTTCACGCATAAAATTTTTAATGTATTGGGTTAATGCTGATAACAATCTTGTTGTATGTTTTTAATACAATTTCTGCATTATATAACTTGTTTTACCTAATAAATTGAGAACAGAAATCAGATATAGAGCCAACCATTGGGATCTTTTCAGGTTGGAATCAGTGAGCAATAAAAGAAGAGAATTGCACCTAACATTTCTATAGGTGAATACACGATTATCACAAGCAGTTCTATAGAGCTATATGTCAAAAGTTTATCTTAGTTCTGACCAAGATGCTGAACGATAGGTGTTTCGTTCTTGACACTTTCAGGACATGACGTGAGACGAGTAGCGAGACGTAACTTTCAAAATTATTTACTTTTTTTTTGGGTGTGTGGTTATGGTTTCATATCAACTCGCTGAGGAAAATTACTGAAGAACAAAAATAAGCAAATATATATTCGTGAAAAATAGAGCACAACCTCCATTTGCTCTAGCCAATTATTTGTAACGGCCCTTTCCGGATCTTCTGGATCTGGTAATCTCCTTCCCGGTATATGCACAGCATCCCCCTCCTTCCTGAGCGAAATCAGTGGAGCCACAATCAGCGTTATTTCTTGTCACCATCGCCATAAGCTGATAGTATTCTTTTCCCCGTCAATGGGAGCAAAACAGAAGTACATTTTGCTTGGTAAGAAAGGCATTGATTGCGCAGCTAGAAGCGAAAAGATATACTAAAAACATTCTTCTGCACTGTTATGATTCGACAGTAAAGCGCGAGCAGCTATTTTGCCAACGAATACATTTGTCACCAAAAGATACGATTTGTTTTGTAAACAAATTTATTTTTTCACGAGCAATGGCCGACCAGCAATTTTGACATTACGGTCCACCTATAGTACAACGCCTTGGTTCTGACGGGTTGCACCTGCACCCGAACAAAAAACATGTTGAATCCTCCTCCTACGATGTGTTCATTTAATTTCACTTTCTTTCAAACTCTTTTCACTTTTCTAGCTTCTCTACTGTTTTAATTCCACTATTTTCAATTTCACAAAGCTTCCACGTCCTAACTGGCAAACTGAATGTTTATTCCAACAAATGTCAATACAAATCGGCGGTGAAAATGCAATGTTGCCAGACCGGGTGGGTTATTATCCCTTGATCGGGCGAAATTTAAATTTGCTGCATCATCAACAAGGCAGGATGTGGATTTTAATGCAAATGAGGCACAGCTTTTCATTCTCTTTTTTTGGAAAAATATTCGTCACCTTACAAACATGAGACCGAGGGCTCATGATGGAACATTACGACCTCATGTTTGGTCGAAAACTTTAATCGTTTTTCGATCAATGCAGATGGATCCGTCTTTCGTCGCTCATAACAATCCAATGCAAAGCGAGCATTCCAGACTTGCTGAATCACTTTTTGGCGTCGGCCCGGTTTTTTGTTTTTCTGGCCAGGAATTCATAAAGTGACTTCAACTGATAAATCGTCAATTAATAATCAACCTGCTGCATTTCATGCTGCACCCTATTCACGCCGAATCAAATCTTTTTCAAAGCTTTTTCTTCTTCTTCTTGAATCAAAAAGACTTGAATTTTTTTCAGTTCATTCGTCACAGCCCTCAGGAGGGCCCTTGTGTAGAATAGAAAATCCTACTTCAAACTCTTTCCTGACCTGTCTTAAGAAAGACACTACCTTTCGACGCTCGTTGGCAAATCGTGCTTGCTTTCGAGATCCCCGAACGAAACTCTGTTGCCATAACATGCCCGCAGTTAAACATTTAGGTGCAAAGCTCATTTAAAAACATATTTAACAATGACTGTCCACTTTGTGTAGTCCGAAGTCACTCCGGATATAACCCCGACTTTACCCACCCGTCTTGTTTCATTAATTTATTCACAAAGATCAATCGCAAAAGCATAACGGAGCCGATAATAACCTAGAGGTCGTGAAGCTCCTTGATATTTATATATCAACGTCTTGGAGATTTTAATACACCAGATCTCGAAGTTTCTGGGTATAATTTATCCATTTGGCTCATTGAGTAAATCTAAAAAATAACGTCAATGAACTATTTCAACACACGATTACATCCGTTTTGACAGTTAACTTCTCTCTCTTTACATTGAAATCTTCCATAATTCGACATATCGGTGTATTTGCCCAATTGGCAATTCAGACTATTGTCAATAGTAACAAATTGCTTAGGATCATTTTAGTCTCTTATCCACAGCCGAACGTATGTTATTCCGGCAAATGCCCTTTCCGTTTTTTCGAATTCATACAATCTTCGTGTTCATCGCATCAAAACACAGATCTCACAACTCTTCGTCATCCGAGGGGCCACCTAGTATGCTCGGAAAAAATAATGCCAAAACCAGAAGCGAGAAACAAACCAAAACTATGAAAACAACAACAACAACAACAACAACAACAACAACAACAACAATCAAAATTGAGAAAAAACAAACACAAATACACCCATACTATGTTAACACCTATGAGAGCAAGAACTGAATCGATCTAGTAAGATAACAAACGAAAAAAGAAGCTTTGAAGCAAGGCTTATTTTACCTTGAATCCCCGTACTATTTGAAGAGAGCAGTAAAACAAAAAAGAGAGGTTAGGACCTTCCTCTCCGCCCCAGAATTGGAACATTTTTTAGTCTGTAAAAAGTTGAAGTAGAAGATTGCGATTGAAAAGAGAGCAAAACTAAATCTGGTGATATTTTTTCCTTGTCTCGTGTAAATGTAGTAGTAGTCCTTTCATTTCAAGCTTTCAGCTAGCGATTAAGCTTCAAATTATACGGATTTTATACGGATAGATATATGGAAACGCGCGAGAGAAAAAAAAACTGAGCATTGGTCTTTCCGAGCAGCAATTGGAAGTCGATTCAAGCAAACAAACAAACAAACAAACAAACGAACAATTATTCTGACAGTTGATTTTGGTTTCGGTTTCGGTTCGGTATATCGAAGTTGAGTAAACAGTAGCAGCCGAAGCGATCAGTCAAACTTTGGTGTGCGAACGAGTGAGAGTGTGTGAGTGAGAGCGAGTGAGCGTTTTATTCCAGTTTCGTCCCACTTGTGAAAATCATTAGTACATATACACATAAACAAAAATATTAGATATATGGAATATAGTCAGTGGTAAAATTTCTAAGGTTTAAGGCAATAAGGTGAAATCAAATTGAAAATATAAACCACCCAATGGAACACACTAAGTCTTGGTTGTTAAACAAGGATTAGAGCAAGGCGCCGAGTGCGTCACTTCGCGACGCGCCGCGTCGCCTCCGGAAGCGCGCCCCTGTGAGGGGCCCAAAACGAAAGATAATATAGAAGAGTATGTTATGCGTATACTAAATGAAATTAAAATGCACTTTAAGAGAGCGAGAGAGAGAGAGAGTATAGGTTTTAAGTGAACAAAATGTTGACACATATCCTTGTTTCTACCTAGAATTGATCAGCAGGGCGCGTGTCTGTGGTCGTAAAGTGGGCCCCTCGTCCCAGCCGATAATTAATTAAGAAATAGGAATCAGGCAAGAGGGACGAGAAAGGACCAAACGCCGCGGGGTGTGTATAATTAGTAATCAGAGAAGCAAAAAAACGGTAAATATGATGGCGCAAGGGTGTGGATTTCCGTGAGCGACATGGAAACGCCCCTCGGTTCGGGCTGCCGAGCTATTATGTTATTTTTTTATGTTTAACCAAATTTTATCGTGACCGTGTTTGGGGCGCCGGAGCGGCGCTGCGCAAGCTGAGGCCACACGTTTAAGGGTAAAAATACACTTCTCAGATCATCTGATGAAAACACGTACAAATGGCCAGCCCCTAGCGAGGAGCGTTCCCCTCTCCGCTAACGCCTGCACCCTTGGAACTACATTTTTTTTTCTCTCTTAAATTTATACATTTTATACTATTATACAGTGTATATCAGGAAAAAACAGAACAGTAGAAGGTTAGAATAAATGTGCGTTTTTGTCTCCTAGGCGGTAAGACGGATGTCGTTTTGTCTGATTTAGTTCGTGAAATGTTACGCTTTTAGTTAAATTTTAACCCCCGTCGTCCAATTATATTGATAGTGAAAGCAGTGCAAACAAATCCGAGTTGCGCATCACCACAGTCATTTATAAATATATAACCTCAAAAATGAAGCAAACAATCGAAGATATTTAAAGGTGAATATTTAAAAAAACAAAGCATAACAATACAAGCACACAGCGAGAGAACAAGAAAAAATAAGATGAGAAAGCTCTTCCAACACTGCGAAAATGAAAGAAACAATCTTCTGTTTGCCCACGAGAATTTGTTGAGTAGAGAAGGCGCGATGATTTTTTAATGCAACTAGTATTAAACGATGGTTAATTTAGTTAATTGATTACAGCAAGCAAACTTGTACTAATAGAGTTGTAAGGTCAACAAACATTGAATGTACAAAACAATACTGGAAAGTGAAACAAATAACGATTAGGAGCGTCAAGGGATCAGCCAGAGATAGGTACCAAAGCTGGGCAGACGGATCCCCCTTCGGGTTGCATCCTAAGTTTGCACAGATAGAAGCCACAGCAAATTGTTACAATACCTCAAAATAGAAGTAACACAACAACAAACCAACAGCAGTCATCGACCAAGCAATCAGCATTACGAATACACAAATAAACAAACAAACACGCTGGCAACACTGCTCCGGGGGCGGGCTTATGTCAAAAGCAAACAACAATAACATTGTGATTTTTTGAAAGTTTGTGTAAAGCGCAAAACACACAAACATACACAAATCGTGAACCCTCAAGTACAACTTGAGACACAGGTGACACCAGTACTACCTCAGCAGAGAATAGTGAAAAGATTTAAGCAATTGTTGATCGATAGGGTGTGCCACACACGCATAACAAATACCAACACAGCGCCACGACCAGCAACATTGGATGAATCGGCGCAAAACGAAGCGCACCCTGACAAAGCAATTCGGATTATCTCAGGAAATGGACGTAAAACTGCATCTACATCAGTGCGCACCGACAACCACAACAAATGACAGCCCCCAGGCTGACGTTTGCAGCGGAGGCCGCGGAGAACAGTGTTGCCATTCATCAGGGAATAAACACGAGGTGAAATACCTCCTGTAGTCGCGCAGAGCAGCCCTAGTCTTGCTCGAAGCGATAACCTCAAACTGTATGCAACAGCAGCAGCAGCAGCACACACACAAACACACTAAAGCTAGGTTTTTGGATGTGTAGTAGATATGTTTGTTTACACTGCAGTACACACTATTACTATTACAATAACTATATAGCTGTAATGAGAGAAATAGAGTGGGAGAACGAGAGAGAGTACAGATGCAAATCGTAGCCACTAGAATCGCTAAACTTGTTTGTTCCGTCGAACGCAGCTCATTTTTGATCGGTTTTTATCGAAATTCGCGAAATGGTGTGTCGTTCTATCTTCCATTGAACCTCCCTCCAAGAGTTAGGATGATGAATCGTTTCTCGTTTGTTTTTCCGCAAGTCTATACGCATATATATTTATTAAATTAATTAAACTACCAACAAGAAAACAAAATAACACAAACTACCTTTTCCACGTATATTTCTAAATTAGGACGGGATGAGAGAACAAACGCTAAAACAATGCTAAGCAAAAAAAACTATATAAATAAACGAAGAAGAAAAAAAACAAAACAAGCTTCAAGTACAAATTAAATGAAATATATCAAGTTGATTTTTCTCGTGGTCCCTTAGTTCGATTTGTTTAGCCCCCCACTCCCTAACCCCTCGAAGTTTTTTCACCATTACTCAAATTTTTCTATCACATGTTTCAAACATTCTTATTATAAACAAATGTATTTAAGCGATTTAGTCGATGTTGATTAGGGAATAGGTTTTTTGTCTTTGCTAAGTCAATATCAAAATCCAACACACATAAATACTTCTACTATTACTACCACAGGAACAAATAAAAAAAAAACATCTCCGGGTCGCGAAATACAATAGGATCAAAAAACAGAGAAATACAAAGAAGATAAAAATACATCCATACTAACTATAACGATACATAAAGTTAATGATTAGTGTAAATAGATATATAAAACCAATACCAATATTAGTCGAAGCAAGAACACTCGAAACTACTCCCTACACACACACATCCACAGATAAAAATTGAAAGATGTCCTCCTCCTTCCCCCCTTTTAGCGTATAAAAAAGCTGACACAGCGCAACAAGTCAGCGCGCGCGTGTGTGTGTGTAAAATGAGTGGTTAAATGGACCCCACCCCAAAATATGTAAAGAGTAAAAAAAGTTGATCAAAAATCGCCCACTAGCGTTTAAGACGGTGAGCGCGCGACCAGTGCTCCCAGCAACTACTGTAGTGTAATGTGTATCTCATAGATTTTTTTCACCCGTTTTTTTATCCTTTACGCGGAACGCGATGAATGAGAATGAGTAATAAAATGAAACCCAGAGCGAATGGAACCAGAAGTTTGTACTAAACAAGAAGATTTTCCCGTTTTTGTCAAAAATTTTTTTTTTTTCTGACACAAAGTGAAAAGCGGCACGAATCGGCATAAACAAAATTAGACATTATTGGAAGGGCGGCCAGTTTGAAAAAAAAACAGAAAACTTAGAAAAAACGAAGCAAAAAGAAAAAAACGAATTATAAAAAAAAGATTGGAAAATCGCATTGTTGTGATATTTACTATTTTTTCGCGGTCGAAAGCAAAATCAAATCAATAAATGTGAAACTGCCATTTTATCGAGTTTAAAAAATTTACAGAGACCATAAAAACATAACTAAAAAAACAACAATCGGGACAAAATTTTCCGCCATTCCCATGGGAACCCTGAGCTCTATTGCCAAAACAAAAACATAAACAATTTTTTGCGTGGTTCGTAGGACTGATTTTTTTAGATGATCAAGATGATTTGTGTCCTGTTGCGTTCCTGTATGTCATTCATTCATCGAAAATCAGGAGAATCGAGACACTTGAGAAACCCCCCAGCAAGCACCCCTCCTCCCCAAAACGATCTCGAGACGGACGAATGTGAATGTGAGAATGTGCAGCAGAAGAAGAGGAAAGCGAAAGCGAAACGAAGGAACGGTCCAATTGATACATACAGACATACAAAGAAAATAAATGAAAAAAAAAACAAACTAACTAACAGACGCTGCTGGTATGTGGACCAAATCGGAGTGCGATACTTCAACCGAATGATTTCCTCACACGAAGAAGAAAACCGAAAGAAGTGATAAACAAACAAGCAAGCAAGTGCGACTATGTGCGACTCATTCCCAACTCTATCCGCCTATGGTGGGCCTCTGATGGGCCTCTCGGTGAGCAATTTTACGCGCTGACAGGGAGGGAGCAAAGTGCGCTGATGTGTGTCAACTGATGTTGTGTGTGTGACAGTCGGGGCGGAGCTGTCAATTCTGACAGTTGGCTCTCGAGCTTTCAATTTGCCGTCAGATAAGGGGGATCCATAATAGTGGAAACGAGTTTTTTTTATTTAGCTGGAAACATTTTTTTTCGTGTCGTGTGAAGACATTCAGAAAAAAGCATCTGGCATCCCAGTATGTGACGCTCGATGCTGTCAGTTTATTATCAGAAAAATTCTGCTAGAACAAAACGTATTTCAAGCAACGCAATTGAGAGCAAGTGAGAGATTGTATAATCACTGTTTAATCTTTTTCATAACATGTCTTTCTCACAATTAAGTGTTTTGAATTCGGGAATCACTGCGGAAAACAGAAGTATATCGATTAATTTGAGAGACTGACTCGATATGATGTGTTCAATCAAACAAATCGGTTCGTTTGAGCGACTTAATGTTTCTTTTTAGGAAGCTTTCTTTCTAATTTGCATATGTAAAAAAGAAAGGACCTAAAGACAATTATTTTCACTGTAGTTTGGCCTAAAAACTCGATAATTTAAATGGTATCTGATGAAAACCATCTCCCTCTTCCGCTGCAGACACAATTGAAGAAAGAAGCATATCTCGACCATGCGGCTCGATTGAGAGATGAGTGGTTCTTTCACACCGCGCTCATTTAAGAAATGCGGCTCATTTGAGAGCCGTGATTTATTTGGAAGCTGGGATTCATCTAAGAGCCGCTGTTCATTCGAGAAACACGGCTCATTTGAGAGCCCTATTTTATTTGGGACACACCGCTCATTTGAGAGTCGCGGTTTGGCTTAGAACTGCGGCTTATTCGAGAGGCTTGGTTCGTTTGAGAGATGTGGTTTATTTAAAAGCCATGATTTACTCAAGAGACATTTTTCGTTTGAGAAGCACGGCTCATTTGACAACCGTAGATTATTTAATAAACTCGGCTCATTTGGGAGCGCGGTTAGTTCAGAGCCATGGTTAATTTGGTAAATACAGCTCATTTGACAATCGTGATTTATTTGAGAATCGTGGCTTATTTGAGAGCCGGGATTCATTTGTCGTGGCTCAATCGAGAGCCGCGCTTTCATATACGAAACTCGGCTCATCTTAGAACCCTGTCTTGTTTGAAGAACGTGGCTTATTAGAGAGCCGTGGCTCATTTAAGAGTCGTGATTTATTTGAGAAATGCGGCTATTTTGAGAGCCGTGAATTATTTGAGAAATGCGGCTCATTTGGGAGCTGTCACATCACACATCATGACCATTCGAGAAGCTAAACTAGATTGAGAGATGTGATTCATTTGAGAACTGAGGTTCATTTAAGAAACCTGACTTTTTTGAGAGCCATGATTCATTTGAAAGTTGAGACTTGTATTAGGAATTCATTCTAGAAATGTGCCTCATCTGAGAGCCGTTTTCACTGGAAGTTTACTTAAAAGTTGTAGTTCATTTGAGAGCCGTGATTGAATTCAGAAACCCTGCTCTTTTGAGAACCGTGATTCATTTGCGAGACGCAACTCATTTGGGTAGCTGCGATTTGTTCAAAAAACGCGGCTCAGTTGAGAGCCGTGATTTATTAGAGAAGCGCGACTTATTTGTGAGCCGTGTTTTGTTCGGAAGTTTCATTTTTTTGAGAGCCGTGGATCATTCAAGAGACGCAGCTCATTGGAAAGTCGTGATTTATTTCAGAAATACGTCTATTCTGAGAGCCGTGGTTCACTTGAGAAACGCAGCACATTTGGGAGCTGTGATTTATTCGATAAACGAAACTAGCTTGAGAGATGTGATTCATTTGAGAACCGAAGTTCATTCAAGAAACCCGGCTCATTTGAGAGCCATTATTCATTTGAATATTGAGGCTTTTATGAGGAATTTTTCTAAGAACTGCGGTTTATCTGAGAGCCGTTTTTAATTGGAAATTTACTTAAAAGTTGTAGTTCTTTTGAGAGCCGTGGTTTATTTCAGAAACGCTGCTCTTTTGAGACCCGTGATTAACTTGAGAGACGCAGCTCATTTGGGAGCTGCGATTTGTTTAAGAAACGCGGCTCAGTTGAGAGCTGTGATTTAGTAGAGAAGCGCGGCTTATTTGAGAACCGTGCTTTGTTCGGAAGTTTCGATTTTTTGAGAGTCGTGGATCATTCAAGAGACGAAGCTCATTTGACAGTCGTGGTTCATTTGAGAACCTTGGCTTGTTTGAGAGGCGGGATTTATGTGTCGTGGCTTATTCGAGAGCCGCTCTTTCATTTAAGGCTCATTTCAGAACCGTGGTTCATTTGAGAAACGAGGTTTATTTAAGAGCCGCGCCTTATTTGAGAGCCGTGGTTCATTTTTGTAACGCAGCTCATTTGGGAGCTGTGATTTTTATTTTTAATGAGACTAGTTTGAAAGATGTGATTTAACAAGGACCGTGTTTCATTTAAGGCTCATTTGAGAGCCATAATTTATTTGAATATTGAGGCTTGTATTAAGAATTTATTTTAGAAATTTCCTGAAAACTGTTTTCCATTTGAAGTTTACTCAAAAGTTGTAGTTCATTTGAGAGTCGTCGTTTATTTCAGGAAAGAGGCTCTTTTGAGACCCGTGATTCACTTGAGAGACGCAGCTCGTTTGGGAGCTGCGATTTGTTTAAGAAACACGGTGAGAGCCGTGATTTATTAGAGAAGCGCGGCTCTTTTGAGAGCCATGGATCATTTATGATATGCAGCCCATTTGACAACCATGATTTATTTGAGAAACTTTGCTCATTCGGGAGACGCCACTCATTTAAGAGCCGTGGTTCATTTGATAAACGTGGATTTTTAAAGAGCCTTTGTTCATTTGAGAATTATGGTTTTTTCGAGATTCGTGAATTGTTTGAGAAGAAACAGTTTATTTAAGGAACACAGCTCAGAAATACGGTTCATTTGAGTGTCATGATTTATTTAAAAGTCCTGATTTACTTAATAGCCGTGTTCATGGTTCGTTTGAGAAACACGGCTTATTTGAGAGCCGTGATTTATTGGAGTAGTGCGGCTTATATGAGAGCCGTGTTTTATTCGAAAGTTTCAATTTTTGAGAGCCTCCCGGCTCTTGAAAACCATTCAAGAGACGTAGCTCATTTGAGAGCCATTATTTATTTGAGAGCCATGGTTTAGTTTTGAATCGTGGCTAATTTGAGAGCCATGTTTCACTTGAGTAACGGTGCGTTTTTGGGCTCTATCTCTATTTGAAGCCATGATTCACTTAAAGGTTTATTTGAGAAACGCTGCTCATTTGAGAGCCGTGAATCATTTGAGGAGGCTCATTTGATAGCTGTGTTTTATTTGAAAACCGCTGCTTTTATGAGAGATGAGATCTATTTATCGCTCTTTCTGACTGACTTTTTGACATTCTGTCTCAAATGAGCGACTCGCGAGCGTTCAGTTTCGGATGCTCTTTATTTTTCATCACACACACTTCGGCGCACTTTTCTCCCACTTTTCTTCGCGGTCTCAATCTACTATCTGAGCGAAAAAGCAATATTCTCATGCCTCATTTAACCAACCTACATTGTTATCTCCATTTCATCTAGATTTCCCCGTGTCCTGAATTGCTTCCCTTTTTTGTGTTTTGTTTTCCGTCGTCTTCATTACATTTTGAACAATCTCGAATCGAATTGAGACGCATTTAAATTAAATATACATCTCACAAGCGACAAAATTATTACCATTAGTAGACCAAATTTTTACTAGCGTGAAAGAGCGTAAGCGTGAAAGAGAAAGAGAGCATTCTCAACCAAACACGAAAAAATCAAGCGATCATCCCTGTCCTGACCACACACGCTACTTCCCCGGTGTGTCACCCCGCAAAGTTCCCGGCGTCGTCGAGATTAGCGGAAAAAAAAAATCATCTCATAATTACGATTTTAAAATCTAAATCAACCCTGTCAAACACAAGCGGAAATGAGAAGACTGGAACGGTTTTTGTGAGACTAAATTAAATATAAAAAGCCAGATAAGAAATATCAATATAATCAATAAAGACAGATAGAATATGTGGGGTATCGGTATAGTGAAAGCAAAAATTGAAGCAACTGGTGATAACTTTCAATGTCTGACGTAAACTACTCCTTACTTTCCAACCCTCTTCCCGCCCAACAAAAAAAAAACTTCCCTCAAGATCATATAAAAGAATATCCTAGATCAAATGATACAGCTCTGAATTAGAAGTTTATAACGTAAACGAATGTATACATTACAATATATACTAAACAAAATTCGATGTTGGTAGAATTTTTTCTTCTCCCCCCATCCCTCATTCGAACCCCTCAAAGTACGCCAATCGTGCTTCGTACTGAAGACCGATGCCGAACAAAAATAAAACCTCAAATCAGGAAGCAAGCAAATAACAAATATATATATATACATACAGTAAAACAAACGCACACATTTTGAGTCAAAACAGCCGAGCATTACGTTCGCTCCCAATAATATTCTGATAGAATCACTTATTAATCAAAATGAAACAAACAAACAAACAAACAAAATTCTACGAGTTAGCGAAGAAAAAAAACATCAACAAAACACTAAAATTAAACCAAACAGAACTGATGGAAGAGACTTTAAACGAAAATAATAATGACTAATAAGGAAGGCAAAACGCTGCATTAAAACTGTGTAAACATTGAGCAAAAATATTTACTTCGAGATTGGGGAAACAAAAGAAACAAATCACTATACATAATATATAATATACTCATTGATGATGATGGTGAAAAAAAAAGGAAAACATAAATTAAGCTTAGTAGATGCAAGAAATTAATACACTCAGACACACTAAAATGAACCGAGCGCTGTACTGAAAAAACCCAGGGTAAAAACCAGCTCAGTGAAATGAAAAAAAAACAACACTTAAGAAAAAATTAAACTAATACTTGAGACAAGCTACAATTTGATGTGTCAGTTCTAGGTGTTTGTATAATAGTTATATAGAAGAATGACAGCAGAGAATTAACAACAACAACAATAACAATAGCTGCAGCACAATATAAAAAGATCTTTCCGGGGATACGGAACACCATCTAAGATCGAAGACGAAGGGAAATGATCGCCACAGTGTCAGAGATTAGCCGGAGTGAATCGAATCGTGCTTTATTTGCGCTGATTATTATAAGATAACGTAGATTTCTATTTGACCCCCCAACAAACCAACAAACAACACAATCCAAAAAGACCGTTCGTTTGGTGTGAGTGAGAGACTGTGAGAGTGCGCGTGAGTTTTATCCCATCTTATCATTAAGCTGTGTGGAATGATAGACCACACTACACACACATACAGACACGTATTCAGAAGCCTACAAAGAGAGAGAGAGAGAGAGAGAGAGAGAGAGAGAGAGAGAGCGAAAAAAAAGCGCGAGAGAGCGATGAGAGCGAAGCAGAGACAGAGTCCTATACAGAATAAAGTTGTCGTCGTAATGAATTAAAACGATTGCACTATTGACCGATTGATTTAAGTAATGTTAAGCATTGGATAATTACTTTATATATGCGAGAGAAGAGGAAAAAGCAAAGCAAAACTAAAACCCCTTAGTTGATAGTAGTGGAACAAGGCTAGATGTAGTAGATAAGCACAGCACGAACTATATTCCTATACGTACATTTATTGAGACGCAAGAAAATCCATACGCCCACGCACACACAATCGCACACACACATACATTTTCCCCCTCCTTCCACCCTACATCCAGAGTGTATAAATGCTTACGCCCTTTTTGTTTGTCACGCGCGAGATACGCATACGAATTATGAATACACACTCACACAAACTACATGTTTTGTCATGATACGATTGATTGATTCATATTTAATACAAGAAGAAGGAGCAAAAAGCTGCAAATCTGATACAAATAAATACAAAATAAAAAAAATGGAGAGCGTAGAAATATCTAAATGTTCTAATTATATGATACGAGCGAGAGGGAAGCGAAAAGAGAGCAAACAAAGCAAAGAAAGCAACATTTTATATCTATAAGTGGATAAAAAAAAATACAAATACTATTGTTCAATTGATTACCCCACTTTTTTGCGTTCGAATGCAACCGTTTCTAGTGTTTAAGTCATTTGGTAGTAAGTCACTGTCACTAGATTTGCCACAATGTCATTTTTCCTAAGCAAAAAAACGCATTACAAAAATTTGTGATCCAAAAAAAAAATCCCCCGTAAAAACGAAAGCAAAAAAAAAAAAAAAACCATAAAACACTCTCGAGAGAGCATTTCAGACTGTGATTTTTATCGGTTAAGAGTAAGGAAGTATTAGCAGTAGCAGGAGATCGCGAGCGTTGTCAGCGCGGTTATGTCTCTTAGTTTCGATTTTTTTTTCTCGTTTTAGATCAATACAACACACCCCCTAAAATTCATTCCAAAGCGTTGAGCACCTGCGGAGTTCGATTTCGCATTTTGCTTCACACACGAATCGCACACATTACTTTCTTTTCTTTTCTTAGGTCGCGCATTTGCACTTTAACTTTATGACTTCACTTTTTGTTTGTTTTATCACTTACTTAAGAAAAATTTTGTGACCATCCGATCGATCAATAATCAAAATGTTCATCCTGTTGAAGCCGTGACTGTGATTATTCGTAAAACAGACTTTTTGGTACGATTTTGACGTTTTCTGAGAGCGGGAACATGCGGGAAAATTTTTGACACGATAGTTCAGTTAAAAAAATAATATAACCTCAAATGTCATCTTTCAGGTGCGCCTTCCTTTGACACAATTGAATTAGTGCTGCCCGATATATGACCATCAACACCGTTTAATGACAAAGAACCGCGGATACAGTTTGAAGGATCCAATATAGTTAATTTCGTTGGTTTGACCCATTTTTCTGTCTGCTTTTTGCGTACGGAAATGTATTCCGTGAAGTAATTTTGTTTTGAAAGTGATTACTATTACCGGGCTTCGATTCAGATAGCGCTCAGTTAGCTCATCGAAAAATGCAGATAGCGGATCTTTGCTCCGATTAAGCCATGTGTAAGCATCATCTGTTGTGAGACATAGTCAGAAAGCATGAGAACCAGTTCGTATTCTGAAGAATGTGATCTGATTCATGGAATTTTTGTTCAAAATCGTTCCATCAGAGCAAAGCTTCCTTATCAACGAGTTATCAAGAGCAAAGTCATGCGCTATCTGAATTAAAACCTGGCAATAGTCATCACTTTTTAGTTTCTTTCTTTATTAAGATAAATTTTTTTTATTGAGATCAATTTTTAAATCTAGAAAATTCACTAAATTGAAATAAAAAAATAGCACACCTTTAAATGTTAAACAACTTTGAACCCATACATATTACACAGCAGAGTGACAGCAATAAATAAGTTGTTATGTGCTGTCAGTTATGACAAATACAGCTCTAAAGCGGCACACAGCAGTGATGCCAGGTTTGAAGACATGTCTTCAGTTTGAAAACATTATGATTTTGTGAACTCATTTTGCAGTATGTGAAAATATTTCAGTATAATAGTGTAAGTGGTTTTTTAGGTGGCATTATTTCCATAAAATTTCTGCTATTGGCCGAAAACATCGTCATAAAAGTAAGGGTTTTGTCTCAGTATCATTCGCTTGCTTTTTATCAGTTTCACTTGTTTACTTTCGTTCTTAGTAATCAATGGAGACTTTTGTCTCGGTTTTTCCACGAGCACTTTACAAATCGAAGGTTTTCTGGTTTCATAATGTTTCAATAATTAATTTTGTGGGATGTGGTTTGAGTTCAAACTTCAAAGCTGAAACAAACAAATTGAGTTATGGGAGGCGATCTGGCGTAGTGGTAACATCCATGCCTCTCACGCTAAAGATCACGAGTTCAATTCTCACTCCCGACATTCTTCCAAAAATGGAAGTAAAAGTGACGAACCAGCCAAATGAGTTGAAAGTCACTATAATACAGACTAAAAAAAAAAATTGAGTTATTTATAAAAATGTTTGACAAATGAGAGATATCCACCCTTTTTTTGGCATTTGAATTCTCATTCTCGTACAGCCCACTCTAATAGAACACTTTTCACCGTTCCGTTTTTGTGGAAGAATTGGAGCGATATTCACTCAATCTCTAATCAATTATCATCTCTAATCTGATAAAATTTTGTTCACATCTGCGCAATATATTCTTTTTCACATTTATTAAAATACATTTCAAAACCTCAAATTACGTTTAATGAAATGTGTATATAATAACATCGATTAGAATAAAAATTGAATAATCTATCAAACACTGTTCAACATTATGTTATGAATTTTAGACTCTTTCATTATGATTGTGAAGACATTTTTCCGTACCGTGTGAAGGCATTTAAAAAAATCTCCTGGAATCCATAATACACAAAGTCTGATCGCGTTTGCGAAACACTCTTCGGTTGTATTCTCATATATTTAAATACGTTCTTATCTTGATAGTTATACAATAACAGGCAAAGTTAAACATGCTTCAAATTGTAAGTTGAAAGAATCCTGGTATGACCATGAACGTGAAGCAGGGCCTTATTCCCGTATACACTTCACGTTGAAATCGAAATGAAGTGTATCCGCAATGATAACAGTGCGGTGTTGACATCTGGAAACGAGATTAGTTTTTAGCAAGGCATGCTACTCTCTATCAGACTAGCATGACAGTTTTAAATTACTAAAGTTTGAATGAAAGTTTTTCCTTGGCGTTATTTATTTATTTGAAGCACGTTTTTCTTACCCTAACTTAACCTATTTTCCATAAACTTTCCGGTATTCTCACTAAAAACTTAAAATAAATAAATAATAATATAAAATAATCTTCAGATACAATTTCTGTAAGAGATTATTTTACCCCATGAAGAAAACGAAGTTTTCCATTCATATTGAACACTAATTTGATACAGAGAAGTCCATTTTCATTCATAATTTCTGTTTGAAAAGTGTTTATTTTGCCTGAAAGCCCATGATTACCTTTGACGCGTCACTAACTCGTTTTCACCGTAAAGTGTATACGGGAATAAGGCTCACAATGTCAATTCTCAGCGTAAAAATGTTTTTTTTTTCATATCAAAGCATTTATGCCAATGATATTGTAATGCTTCGCGTTGCATTGATAATTTAATGATAACGTAATTCACCGTCTTCTTCTTCGAATGCGTTAGCAGTTTCGAATTTGATGCGATTTTGTTCGCTGAAGGTATTATTGAGATTCTACAAAAAAAAAAACAACAACAGATTACTTCCTGTTTATTTAATTTATTCAATTCTATTATTGTTAATCAAGTAATGTGCAAACAAGTAACTTGTAATAGAGACTATTTTGTAAATCTGTCAATCACCTCCCTTCCGGTACCCGAACGAATTTGGAAATTTCGCAATCCGATCGAGATCGACTTCTGGATTCTAAAATCCGTCCGAGAGATTCAAACCCATTCGACATACGCGACAAGTGGCAGCATCAGTGCCTCAAATTATCAAAATTTATTTATAAATGGAGGAATTAACTTTTTCCAGCGTCGTATGAATTCTCTTCTGTTGACACTCAACACCATATCTGTTATAATGAGTATAACACAAGAGTCGAGACGCGTGAACTTTTTTCTAGTATATTGAACGCAAATAGCACTAATGAATCTTGAAAAGCCTACATTCAGGCAATTCCATTACTGTCAACAATTCTAGGTGATTATCCAGGTGAAAGTCAAGTTGATTATTATCGCTTGCAGTGATTTTCTATACTTTCATATTTAGAAAAAAAAGTCCATGGATCCGGAAAAGGCAACAGTCACGTTAATCGTTGAGAGTTTACAGTTTCTAGTCATTTGGAGCCAGTATCATTAAACCGGAAATCAAAACAAGGTTATATTCGTTTCTCACTCGTCCGTTACTTTCACCCATTACCCTTATAATTGGGGGTATATGTCATTTCCGGCCCATCAGGAGTGGTTAGCACATTCAATGAAATTTTTAAGCTCATTAAATGTAATGTCAAATTAGGATGTCAAAACATGTGCCGACTCAGGGATAAGTTCGATATCACGTCAGCGCAAATCCACTAGGGTTTCCTTATCGTAACTTCAATTTTCGATTTGATTATTCACGTGTTCTTCTGACAATGCCATTTTTCCAACTGAATATGGGCCCTATTCCAGAAGACGAGACGAGAAAGTCTGGTTTGTTTTCATTTTCCAGATCGACTGAAAACAGACGAGTAGCTCGTCTGATTCAACCGTTCGGCCGTGGCCACTTTTTGTACTTTTTGAATTGAATTTCTCTAAAGTTAAATATAATTCAATTTAATTTTTTCAAATGTTAGGTTTTATTATTCTGAACACTTGAATTTTATTACATGAAGCTTTTCTTTCATTGAAAAAATTAAAAAAATACAAATTACACAAGTTACAACATTTATTTCAATTCTGGATCGGTCAAAAAGGTAAATAAACAAAGCCCGAGTGATACGGTGTCGACGTCTGGTGGCGATTTCCAATTAGGGGTCATAATTTGGGTCTCGAACTTGTTATCTCTATCAGATTAGAAGACACGAAACCAATTTTAAAATGTTCAAATTTGAATGAAAATTTTCACTTGACCATGTTATTTAATTACTTGAAACTCGTATTTCTGGCTCTTATTTAACCATTTGTCTATATATTTCCAACATTGCAAATAAAGTGTTTTTCATTTAAACAGAATACTAATTTGATATTTCATTCACAACTTTAATTTTGAAAATGTGTTCATTCCGCCCGTATATCAATTATTCTTTGACGCTCCCCTAAAATAGTAAACGAAACTCAATGCCGTCAACGCGGATAATGTTTCAAGCAAAATGAATGCACTATAAAAATGAATTTGATTAACTCCGCACCACCTAGGATTAGGATCGATACCCTATTTAAAAAGAGTCATCGAGCGCTCCAAAATAGCTTAAACCTCTTTAGAGCACAAATGTGAATCTTCATTTTATGAATCTTCTCGGCAACTCGTACGGCCTCGTTCAAATTGTGTCACACGACACTCTATCATCTGTGACGGTAGAATGTTGAATTGGTGGGCACCATTCAAATAAAGATATTTTTCTGATACATTGTTGATTGAATTGTCCCATGTTTTTAGATTCACCTCGCATGTTGTCAGGCTATACTAATGAAAAAAAAATGAAATTGAAAAAATTGTGGTGGTAATGCTCAAAACATGATTACCTTTCTACTATATTGTTCACTAACCCATTTAATGTTCCAAGTTTGTTGATTAATTTTCCCAAGTTTTCATTTTCACATCGCATGTTGTAAGACTATGAATTTTGACCACATTGATTCTTTTTTATCAAACAAACCCCGATATCTAAATATTTGCTTGAGTGCTTTTCCTTCTTCATATTTATCAACAAAAACTTCGTCAGTATCAGTGAGCTCGGCTTCAGAATGCAGCAGCCGTCATTGGAGCCCAATCGAAATATCAACGGTTGTCTCAATGTGATATATTAGTTGCATTTAACTGATTCCATGACTCATTCATTATTATGTGTGATAAGCAATCATCTGTACAAAAATAAACCCATTGCGTCTCGAGTGATTTTCGATGCTGCGTCATATGTGTTTTTATTCGCTTGTGTGTGTGTGTGTGTGTGTGCTTTTTCTTCGTGTTAAAATAGTATTTGTGTATTTGATTAAATATCCCGCAAAAAAAAGTCAAAAAATAAAAAAAAATTATGGGAACCAGTATCAAAATTCTGTGATTGAGAAGAAATTGGCAGACTGTAAAATATATTATTCATAACGTCTAAAACACTAAAGTCTGATATGACAATACAGTTTCGTTCCGAACCGTTTTATACCCCCCTCAAAATTATGCAAGAGATCACAAATTGGACCCCTCTCGATTTCTTTTTTCCGTTCTAATAACATCGAAAACCACCAAACAATTCATGCTGTGAACATAATAATAAAAAATATCGTGTGACTGTGAAAATTCTGCCTTGTTGGATACCAATATTCGTTCTAAACGAAAGCTTGACGTTCCTTGACCGGGAAAGTCACTAAACACAAAAAAAAAGCGGTGATCGGATTCTTTTTTCGACTGAGAAAAGAAATAAAAAATTTGCGAACGATGAGATCAAATCTCTCCAGTGATGTGATAATCTGTGATGCTTCCGTTTGATTTCAGCTTCTGGAACCTCGTGTTCCAGAGATCAGTTCCGTTCTTCTATCGTTTCAAAGCCCTATCGTTTCTACCAAAGCTGCTTCTTCTAGAGACGGATTTTGCGAAGTCTCTCTAAAAAGAATTCTCCAAACATTGTGAATGTGACCCAAATTGTGATTGCCTTTTTTTTTTCAAGAAAGACCGACCTCTTTCTTTATTTTTGTTGTTCATTTCAGTGTTCACTTTTTTGATGTTTAACATTTCCGCTTCGAATATGTTGAAAAAGGGCACTTGAGTACCACTTTCACTTATTACCGGTTTCTGTTTTAAATTATCTTACAATTTAGCTTCGGTAGCAGCCTCATCTGGATCTTGTGATTCATTTTGACATTTTATTGTTTCCTCAACAGCATTGGTTATTGTTCAAATATTGCACAAGGTTAGTAATCCTTTTCTTTCCTAAAAAAATAGTTCGACAAGAACATCATACTTTTATCTTTCGTTTCGTGCATGATGGGAAAAACATAATTCTCTCAAGTGTTTTGTTTCATCAAGAGACAAAAGGTAAGTCTCTCAAAACAAATGGCAAAAATGTGATAAAATCCGTGCTGTGATTGGGGGTTTCCACAGGAAGAAAAAGGGCTTTTCTCTTCCCCAGTATTGACTTTCTTCTTAAACAATTTCAAAGCCCGTATCATTTCTACCAAAGCTGCTTCTTCTAGAGACGGATTTGGCCAAAAATTGTGATTGTGAAGTATTTTTGTTGTTCAGTTCAGTTTTCTTCGTTTGAATGAATGGTTTGTGATTTTCATTTGAGGAATTCACAAGGTTCCATGTTTTCTATGTTTCACATTCCCTGTTTTGCAAATTACGTTTCAATCCTAAATTTCTCGTATTATGCTATTTTTTATAGTATATCCTCTTCATATGATTTATCTGCTTGACATTTTATTCAACTTCTAATTGTTGTGAAAATAGTGCGCAATAATATTGATAATCGTTTTTTTTTCAATAAAAATGTCTCTTCAAAGAGAATACCATATGTTAACCTTCGGTTTTTTCAGTGTTGAGTAAACAAAAAAAATCCTCTAGTTTATTTTTATTTCTTCAAGAAACTGAAGACAAGCCTCTCAAAAAAAAAAAAACTAAAAAAAATGATGATATTATTCGTGTTTTTATTGCCTTTTTCAACAAGAAAAAGGTTACTCTCTTCTTCTTTTGGACTCTTTTTTTTTAGACTAACTGCTGTGATTAAACAGTAAATGGAAACTCATTTATGTATTGAATGGCTTGTGTTTTACTTTTGCGAATTCCATCCGGCGTTTGAAGAATAATTTTCAATATTTAATCAAGCCAATATTCCCCATAAATAATATATTATGTTTCGTTTTCTGCGTTTCACGATCCTTGTTTGGAAAATTACGTATCTTTGTAATTTTTTTAGTGTAGCTTATCCATTCCGTCTGGATCTTTTGATTCATTTTTCCATTCTTGGTGACCCAATGATTCTGAATGTTGCGCAAGTGTTCCACACTATTATCGGTAGCCTTGTTTTTTTTCTGAAAAATGCTTCGTCAACGAGAACACTTACGCTTTGAGAAAAATATTATTTTTTGCACCTTTATTTTTTATCAAGAGACAAGATTCAAGTCTCTCTAATCAAATGGTTAAAGTGTGATATAATCCTACTGTGATCACGTTTTCTACACGGAAATTCCCTCCTACTTTGGTCATTTTTTCGCATGAAGTACATGTCGATATTTTTGATTTGTTTTTCGTTCGCATGGTTCATGTTTCCTTTTTACGGTTTCCTCGGATGGCGTTCTGAGAATAGTATCCAAGGTTTGACCAATCTAATGTTCCCCATGAATAATATATAAAGTTTTGTTTTTCACATTACGCAACCCATGTTTTGATGTTTTTTTAAATCAATTATTAACATTGTAAATTATGCTTTTTCTGGCAAATGTTTAGGTAAATATTTGGATTATTTGGTTGGCATATTTTATTCATTTTTGCGCTAACCAAGCAATATTGGTTATTCGCAAATATTGCACAATACTGTCCAGCGATCCCATTTGAATTGATTTGAATTCGAGGGTCGAATTTATTTTTGTATTTTTAGATTTGGCTCAAATTTTCCAGACGCATTCTTTATGACCAAAAAGGACAATTTGCATAATTGGTTTTCCATTCAATTTTTCGTTATCTTTTACTCAGAACTCAGAAACGGGTCGGATTGGATTGATTTTATTTCCGCAATAATTAAGGTTATTTTTGGGGGCTATTTGGAGAAAGTATGCACTGTTAAAAAAATGGTTTAGTTTTTCGCAAAAACAACACTTAAAACTCAATTTTCTCTAGAAAGGTGTGCTGGATTTTTTTTATATACATCAAATATTGCAGCGGACAACTAATCAAGTTTATTGCACAGTGCGCTAAAATGGAGAAATAATGGAAGTAAAAAAGCAATTTTTTTTAAAGTTGGATTTCTGAAAATTTTTGGAAAATTGCTCTTAGACCCGATTTTATGAAAGTACGCATAATTTGCAGTCAAAAAAGTGTACGGAAAATTTTGCTAAATGCTACTGTTTCTGAGATACAGTTTTTTTTTAAATAAAATTTACTGAAAATTCTCAACTTTTGGTCGCTTTCAAATGTTTTTCAAGTGTTCTCAACATTGGATTAAATTTTCATAAAAGAGTTGATAATTTTCGACTCCAACGCTCAAAAGTAAGTGATGTGGTTATTTTTTATGGTATGAGGTTGTGTAAAAAATATACATTATACAAATCTTTTTTTTTGTTTATTTTTCGAGATGAATTTTCTCAGAAAATTATCTTTTGATGTTTGAATTGTTTTGGATGTTGCAGTGTATAAAAAATATTACTCATTGCACAGTGGATCAATACGAAAAAAATGGTGACCAAAAATATTACAAGTATATGAAATAATAAAATCATGAATAAAAGGCAATTAATTTGTGAAATATATTTAAATACATTCAAGATAATTAAATAAGTTCAAATCAAAAAATATAACTTGATTCGTGGAGTTTTTCTCCATTTTGGCACACTGTGCAATAAACTTCATTTTTTTTCTCTCTATTATAGTGACTCTCAACACATTTCTGCTGGTTCGTCACCTTTAATTCCTATTTTGGAAGAATGTTGGGAGTGAGAATTGGACTCGTGATCTCTGTGTGAGAGGTATAGATGTTATCACTACACGAGATCGCCTCCGCTAGGAATAAACTTCATGAATTGCCTGCTGCCAAATTTGTAATGTAAAAAAATGCTTTTTTTGAGAAAATTGAATTTCAAGAGTTATTTTCGAAATAAAACATTTTTTTAACAGTGCACACTTTCTCAATATAGCCCCAGAAATAACCTAAATCTTTGCGAAAGACACCAAATGAATTGAACCAACCGCTTCTGAATTATATTTTTTTCTGAAAATTCTCAAGCAATCTTTGCTTAGGTTAGAGTTTCCTCAAACGTTAGAGTCGAAATGGCAAACCGATGATGCAAATTATCTTCTTTTGGTCATGAAAAATGCGTCTGTAAAATTTGAGCCAAATCCAAAAAAAAAAACGTCATTCGTGGCGGGGCAGCTCTTTCTTTGTCTTTTTTCTGCAATCTTTTTTTTTCTCAAAAAATGCTTCGTCGACGAAAATGATAATTAGATCTTTCATTTCATTTACGATGTATGAACCATGTTTTTTGTGAACTTTTTTTTTTCTTTCAAGAGACAGTAGACAAGTCTCTCAAAAAAAAACATGGCTAAATTGTGATATAATCTGTGCTGTGATTGCGTTTTCCATAGGAAAATGCTCTTCTTATTATTCCTTTTCGTCTTCTTCTTTTTATTCTTATTCCTTTCAACATCAACGTATTTTTTTATATTTGCTTGAAACTTCCATATCGTATAATAAACCTTGATTATATTCTGACTGACAAGAAAGTAATAATCTCTCACATAAAAACAGACTAAAATACTAAAACTAAAAAAACAGACTAAAATGGCAAACAAAATACTCCCTTCTAATTTTGGCATTTATTTTCGAACTGTTTGCTGAAAAAAAGCGTATTTCAATACAGTTTTTTCAAATTCTATGCGATGGCGTTAAAAAAAACAACGATTCGATGTAGGTGGCCTAATTTATTATTTTTTTCTGATGAATGGGATCTCAATAATATTCCGAGCCTAATATGTTACATACAACATCCATACTTTCAAATTTTTTTCCAGTCTTACTTGCTTATGTTATTGAAAAAAGATAAGTTTGTAGACAGTTTCGAGTGCCATTCTCCCAAGTGTTTGGACTTTGCCCCCAGATTTCCAACCGAACAACATTAGCTGTTGACATTGACAGATGTGCAAACACAGTGTACAATGTTGCCAGTTTTCGTTTAGAGGAAAAAAAAAGATTTTTTTTTCAGCAATTACTTCACCGAGAAAACGCCATTTCTTCAGTTCAATTTTCAGGAGAAATGTTGTTGTAACGTTATACGTTTATAAATTTTCTCGAATACTTTTTCCACAACTTTGCCAGTGGATTTCTAACCGAACCATATCTTGATAATGTTTTTTCAATGTTGTCAAATCAAGTTGTTAGTGGGACTAAATCCTTAATTGATCAGCCCCGATTTTTTCCTTTTTTTCTGATGAGTCATTAAATTGCCTTTTCTTTTATTTTAGAGGCTTATTTGGCAGTGGTCTGTCTAAAAAAATACACCAAATTTGTGATTGAAACGGACTGTGATGGCGTTCCCTGGGAAATAAAAATTGAGTCGAGCTGTTTCGTTTCGTTGTTTATCCCTTGGATTCCATAGATGGCGCTCCGATATTGCAACTATCTTTTCGATTATTTTTCCCTTTACTCAAAATCATCGCATTTATAATTATTATAAATTTTGTTTTGAAATGAATAACGATACAAGCTCATGACGGGTACTTGTTTTTTTTCATAATTTTTCCTCTTCTTTCTAAATTGTTTTCAGATGACCGTCCATCGATTCAGGAGAAATGTTGTTGGAACGTTATGCGTTTATAGATTTTCTCGAATACTTTTTCCACTACTTAGCCAGTAGATTTTTAACCAAACAACATCTTGATAATGTCTTTCCAATGTTTTTTTTTCTGAGCAAAGGCTTGTCCGGGTAAAGATCAATTCTTCACTTCGATTTTTCAATAAACAAGGCCTTCTTACTAAATAACAATCCAATGACCATTACGTTGATCTCATCCATGCCATTACGTTTTCTTTCCTTGGAATTTTGAGTTTTTCTTTACGTTGATTTTTCAGTTCAGAATTTGCTTTTTTGTTTCGATCTCATCTCCCCAAAAGAAGTGTCTTTCTGAGGACTGCAAAGAGGAACAGTTTGTCAAGTTTGAATTCGAGTTCGAATTATAGTTCAAATTGTAACACGAGTTCGATTTCGGTTTGGAGTTCAAGTTCGGGTTCAAATTCAAATTCAAAACTCGAATCCGAGTTTAAATTCTAGTCCGAATTCGAGTTCGAATTCGAGTTTGGATTCTAACGAATTAACGAATGAATTCCAACTCGAATTCGAGGTCGAATACGAGTTCGAGTTCGAGTTGGAATTCGAGGTTGGCATTCAAGTTTCGGATTCGAACTCGAATTCGAGTTAGAATTCAAGTACACATTAAAGTTCGAATTCGAGCACACTAATAATTTAGAGATTTTCTTTTGATTTTTCTGTTCAGGATTTGTATTTTTGTTTCGATCTTATTTCCCCCAAATAAAGTGTCCTTCTAAAGACTGAAAAGAGGAATAGTTTGTCAAGTTTGAATTCTAGTTCAAATTGTAGTTCGAGTTCGTTTTCGGTTTGAAGTTCAATTTCGGGTTTGAATTCAAATTCTAAACTCGAATCCGAGTTCAAATTCTAGTCCGAATTCGAGTTCGAATTCGAGGTTGGAATTCAAGTTCGGATTCGAGTTCATATAAGAGTTCGAATTCGAGCACACTTGAAATTTTGAGATTTTCTTCACCTTAATTGTTTTGTTCAGGATTTGTATTTTGTTTCGATCTCATTTCCCCAAATAAAGTGTCTTTCTATAGACTGAACAGAGGAACAGTTTGTCAAGTTTGGATTCGAGTTGGAATTCTAGTTCAAATTGTAGTTCGAGTTCGTTTTTGGTTTGAAGTTCATGTTCGGGTTCGAATTGAAATGCAAAACTCGAATCCGAGTTAAAATTCTAGTCCGAAATCGAGTTCGAATTCGAGGTTGGAATTCGAGTTCGGATTCGAGTACATATTAAATATCGAATTCAAACACACTGGAAATTTTGAGATTTTTTTTACGTTGATTTTTCTGTTCAGGGTTTGCAGGTTTTTGTTTCGTTCTCATTTCCCCAAATGAAGTGTCTTTCTGAAGACTGAAAAGAGGAACAGGAGTTCGCCTCTCTAAAAAAGTATCACCCAAAATTGTGACTGTGACTAATTGTGATCGCGCTTTTCCAAGAAAGGCGCATTTTTTTCCTGTATTTCTTATTTGATTTCCATAGAGTACAGATTTCGTTTTCAATTTTTAGTCGTTCGGCATTTTTTATTTAGAGCGATTTTCTGCAATGATTAGAACGAAAATTTACTCTCGATTGGCTCGAAACTGTAATTTTCCACTTCGTTTTTGTGTCATAACATTCAGGTTTTTGTTTAAGTTGAGCTTCGTAATTTACTCCTTTACACTTGGAGTTTGAGGGTGGAAATTAATTTCTTCGTTTGCATGAGCTTCGTTTGGGCTCTCTGATAAAAAATCATTAAGTTGGAGATTGTGATAAAAAATTCTAAAATTATTGCAGTAAAACCTTTTTTTTTTGCATTTCAAGTTCAACCCGACTTCGATTATTACGATTACTCGCCATGAATATACATGCGTTTGATAATTAATTATTCTTTGACATAATTAAAACCATTCAAACTTTCGCAAATAATTTCAGCTCACACGAGTTATTCAGTTTGGTTGTCTCTCTTTGACTAATTTTGTTGATATTATGTTGATTTCTTCAGCTTTCAGCTTTCGGGATAAATACAGAGACTGAACCGGGTTTGAAGCGGCTTATTTCTCAGTATTTCATAAATTGTTTTATTTTTCAAATTTTTGCTTCCTCAAAGACTGAAAAGAGGGCGGCTGAACCTCTTTTAAAATAGCACTCAAAATTGTGATTGTGACAAAATTGTAATAGCGCCTTTCCAAGACAGGCCTTTCTCATGTATATTTTTTTAAGTTTCCATCGATTGGTGTTTCCTTTGTGTTTTCGTCACCTTTCCTGATTTGAATAATTTTTCAACCTCTTTTGAACTTCAGTTTTTATTTGAAGCAGTTTGTACAATTTACTCTTGAAAAGTTGAGAGTGTGAATAATTGGTTGTTTGAATAAATTATGTTGCTTTTGGATCTTTTCTTTTCTAACATTGTTTTTTTCAGGATTTATTTGACAACAGAACTTCTTCGGGAAGTCTTTCGAAAGAAATACTAAAATAGCGACATAATTCGTACTGTTTCTTTTATTTTTGTAAAATCTATATTATTTTGAATTCCGAGATTACTTTTTTTGATTTTGGTTTATTTCGTGGAAAAGTGTATGAATGAATTAACCAAGGCTGAACTGCTTTTGAATTTTTTGATTTCACCAATTTTTTCATCATTTTTTCATCAAAAGTGTTTCTTCGAATATTGAAAAGAGGAGATGGGGTAAACCTCTATAAAAATGCCACCTTAAATTGTGATTGAGACAAATTGTGATCGTGTCTTTCAAAGAAAGACATTTTTATTTTTTTTTCATCCAATTCGTCCTCGATTGATCAATTTGTTGAGTGAGAATCAAGTTCGGTTTCGAGACGCTCAGTTTCCCTGATTTGAATGGGTTTTCTACAATTATTTTTGCTTGTTATTGTGCTAATCGGCATACTCGATTAGCTCGAGATTGAATGTTTCACAATGATTTTGTATTCAACAATTTTTAAGAAGTTCGTAACATGGATTATTATATTATATTTACTACAGTTGAAAATGACCGTTGTTTCCTATTTTTATGCATTTAGTAGTGGTTAACTTTTCAATAACTTCTCTCAAAACATTTTTTTGTGATTTTTTTGGTCCTACTTCATGCTTCCCATTCAAGCTGTTAATGGGAATAAATCCTTGATGAATTAGATCAGGTTTTTTACTCTTTTCCAATCAGTTATTAAATTGCTTTTCCTTTTATTTCAGAGGCTTATTTGGCAGTGGTCTCTCTAATAAAAATACACCAAATTTGTGATTGAAACGGACTGTGATGGAAAAATAAAAATTGATTTCCCGATACGATTTCCCGTCGAGCTGCTTCTTGTCGTTGTTTATCCATTTAACAGATGGCGCTTCGATGTTGCAACTATCTTCCCGATTGTTTTCCCGTTTACTCAAAATCGCATTTGTGATTATTGTGATTTTATTTTAAAATGAGTTTTTAAATTTTCTGACCGTCTGTTGGTTCTTTTCAGTTTTCAGGAAAATGCTTCTTTTTCCATTATTAAAAAGATTTCCAGCCATTCATATCTGACATTTCAGCGATCTGTTATTGTAGAGAAGCAATCTGTTTGCTTGTTCCAATTCGTTTTATTTGACATCTTGCCGAAAATGTCGTGTACTTCATACTTTCTTAAATTTTCAGTTTTTCGCTACGGATATAATACAATGCAAAAGCAACCACTGTGAAAAGCTCAACATCTAAATATTACTCACTGAGTTATAGATGCCAATAATTTCCACCGATAATTCTTCTTTGATTTGTCTGATTTGTGATCTCTTGCATTTCTCAGTACACATTGTTGTCTTCTAAACCATCGGATGGTTTTTGCCATAAGGGTTCCACAGCGAACATCCGCTGTTCTGTGATCAGTTTGTGAATCTAATTTTAGGATATAATCTCACCTGTGATAAGACACGGGAGCGGGGGAAAAACAATGTCTGTTCTTCCTAGATCTTACAATTCTGATTGTACAAAATTGTAAAAAAAATAATATGTTACGTCTGTAAAACTGTAAAAAGCAACAAGGGAACACGCACATGTGGATTTTTCATCTGTAGATAAATGTGTTTTTAGTGAAGTTTAATTTAGGCACTTCTTCCGGAACATTTCCACTATTTTCTAAGCGAATTTTTAGTTCTAATTTCTTATGTTTTGTCAGTTTGATCGTCATTTTAAAGAAAATCTTGGAACATTATACCTCGATGTTCTCTTCTATCGCATTTTCTAGTGTTTGATATGTTGGATGAATTGCTGTTTCTTTGAAATTTTGAGTTCCATTGCCATTAGATTTTTGTTGTTTGAAGATTCGAGTTAGTTTTTTTCTGTATACCTTCACATGCATCCCTTTTTTAGATTCTTTCATCATTCGGTTAAAAGAAATCATCAATAAGGCAGATGTTTCGTTCCTGGTCCTATTCTTCGGTTTGTGTTCTCTGTATTTTGTACTTTAGAAAGCAGTTGCTCCTTATTATAATGTAAGCAAGATTATTCAATTGCTTAGATGCACGACTGGCTTTGGATTTTCGTAGAATTACCGCACACTCTTATTAAGATTAAGTTACAACGATAACAAGTGATTACTTCGTACAAACCACAGCTATTACTGAAACTGCTTCTAGTTGTAAGTTGCATTTTCGCTTTGGAAGCGCGGTGTACATCGAAACTATGCTTCTCTTCACCCCTTGACCAGGCTCTGGGCCTGGTCGTTACCCGTCTTAAGATACGGAATAGAAATCCGCTACAAAAAGACAAATTATAGTTCACTGTCTGAGTCCTAGATTCCAATTCAGGTTTGAATTCGAGTGCGAAATCTAGTTCAAATTGTAGTTCGAGTTCGATTTCGGTTTGAAGTTCATGTTCGGGTTCGAATGCAAATTCAAAAAATGAATTAACATTTAGACTCGAATTCGGCCTCAAATTCTAGTCCGAATTCGAGTTCGAATTGGAGTTCGAATTTGAGTTCGAATTCGAGTCCGAACTCAAGTTAGATTTCGAGTTCCAACTCAAGTAAGATTTCGAGTTCGAATTCGAGTTAGACTTCGAGTTAGAATTCGAGTACAAATTAAAATTTGAATTCGAGTACACATTGAAGTTCAAATCCGAGTTTGAATTCAAGTTTAGGTTCTACTTCGGATTCGTGTTCTAATTCTAGTTCGAACTCAAGCTCAAAGTCGAGATCGAATTCGGGTTCGGATTCGATTTCGAAGTCGTGTTTTTATTCGACCGACCGAATTCGAGTTCAGATTAAGATTAGAATTCGAGTACACATTAAAGGACAAATTGTAGTTGAAATTCGAGCTTGAGTTCAAGTTTCAAATTCGTGTTCTAATTCATGTTCGAATATGAATTGACATTTATATTCGAATTTGATTTCAAATTCTAGTACGAATTCGATTTCAAATTCTAGTCCGAATTCGAGTTTAAATTAAAGTTGGAATGCAAGCATACATTGAAGATCCGATTCGAGCTTAAATTCGAGTTCGGATTCGAGTTCGAATTCAAATTCGTGTTCTAATTCAAGTTCGTACATGAATTGACATTCAAACTCGAATTCAAGTTGAAATTCTAGTCTGAATTCGAGTTCAAATTAAAGTTAGAGTGCGAGCACACATTGAAGATCCGATTCGAGTTTAAACTCGAGCTTGAGTTCAAGTTCGGACTCGAGTTTAAATTCAAATTCGTGTTGAATTCACCATTCAAACTCGAATTCGAGTTCAAATCAATGTTCGAATTCGAACACACATTGAAGTTCTAATTCGAGCTCCAGTTCAAGCTCGGATTCGAGTTCGAATTCCAATTCGTGTTCTAATTCAAGTTCGAACGCGAAATGGCATTCAAACTCGAATTCGAGTTCGAATTAAAGTTCGAATTCGAGTACACATTGAAGTGCAGATGCGATTTTAAATTCGAGTTCAAATTCAAGTTCGAACTTAAGTTCAAAGTCGAGTTCCAATTTGAGTTCGGATTCGTTCTCGAATTCGTGTTTCAATACTAGTACAAATTGGAGTTCGGATCAGAGTTTGAATTCGAATTCGAATATGTATTTGTGTTGCAAATTGGAGCTCCGATCAAATTTATCTGATCATATTTAGTAGTTTGATATCTAGGAAAACTGAGAAATAATTTAATTTGTCTATTTTTAAATTAAATAGTGCATGCTTCGCATAATTCTTTTTCCATCTGTACTCGCTTGCTAAATTGCCTCCGATTATTCGTGTCCACAAATATACCCTTTACCTATTCGTCTACTGTAAGTAACGCCCTAAGTAGTTTATAAGTCACCGAAAAAAAAACGCTGTGATTATTATTCCCCCGTTTCACCTATACTCTATAATAAGTAAGTCTGTGATTGGAGCAGTGGAACCAGGTTCACTGTGCTCCTGTGTGAATATACATCGAAAATAATAAGAATGCGTGACTATCTCTATCCCGAATTCCGTTTTACCCTCGCGTGTGTTAAAGTTCCGATAGCTTTCGGCTGTCAGAATGGTCCCCTTCATACAGCTTTTGACAGCTGTGTTTCCAATTATTTTCCTATAAATTTTCTGATATTTCTTCTAAACATTATCATTATGCTGTAAAATCAATATCAGTCCCCTTGAGTTAGGGTCAACTATTTGACCAGCCCCCCCTCCCTTCTCGTTATCTTTAAGATGCACTCGTTTTAAACGAAATCTATGTGATACGATTCGAAATCAAACGAACGACAAAAAAAAATTTAACCACCAACGAAAACGATTGGCTCACTGTGATAACAAATATAAAATAAAACATTCTTCTTCGCTAGTTTTTCGACTTCGAAATTTAGGCTATATTCCATCGAAAATAATTGTAGTTATTCTGTGTCCGATTTTCTCTTCAACTGCATTCCGTTTTGAGTGACAAAACAAAAGTGTGAGATAAAATTAGAAAAAAAATCAAAATTATTTTTGAATGAAAAAAAAATTAAAATTTAAAAACAAAATTTAAAAAAAAAAGTTTTTGTGTGTTTGGTAGTATGTAGTTTGCATGCATTTGCTAGATAGTTTGTAGTTTACGTAAAGTACCAGATAAGAATCGAATTTCGCCATTACATTTTTTGACCCGAGTTAAACTTTTCAGTTTTCCAACAATAATCTAAGCATCGAAGATAAAAAAAAATTGTACATTCCCATTATTTGCTCTGATACCGACCGACATAAACTGATTGATTGCGATGATGCTACGGACTGCTGTACAGAATATATCGCAGTGATCATTAAGTGAGGCCAACTGGTAACCTTTTCACATTTGTTTTACCTTTCCACTGTTTGTAAATTGTCTTGTAATAGTAACCCTTTTTTTTTGTAATAATCCTGGAACTCACTGATGAGCAATTCACAACAATTTTTCATCTTTCCACCAACAATGAACATATAGTTATCATTAACTTCATTGGTCATGCGATATACTGCTATCGGGGGATCTTTTTGTAATGGAAGCATGGGAAGACCTTTCAGCTATGAATTCAGTGGCAACATTTTTTGATATTCCGAGCGCTACTGTTGTCATTGGTTTGGTTGACGACGCGATGAATTTAGAAAAAAAAAAATAAGTTTGAAGCTTCCAGACCTTCAAGGTTTTTGGAAGTCCTTCTAGTCTTGAATTCATCATTTTCCTTTCCTCCCACCTTTGATCACTTATCTTGGCAGATCGGACGTTTTTATTTGTCATATCCGCTTCAAAATGTCTTCAAACCAGTCGTGTTTGAACAACTAATTTGAATAAGTAATTTACCGTGTAAGTAGCGACCTACCAAAGTATTTATGAGAGAAAATGCTCGAGATTCAACAAATTACATTCGTAAAAGCCTTTTTCTCAGTTCTGACGTCAATAATTTGAGCTGAGCGAACGCTCACGAGCAGTGTTGCCACACGAACATATTTTTTTGTTATTTTAGGTACAGCTTCTGTACGGTACCGAGTACAGATTTTCGTCAAAAAGTATATATTGGTACTGATTTTTTCCGCGGGTGAAATTTCTTACATTTGAACATAGCTACATTAAGGTACATGATGAATTTTACGCCGCAGTATCGCTTGGTGCGACAGCTCGAAACTTTTATGAAATGATCGTATGCAATCTACATTCAGAAAAACTATGTATAATCATCATCAAATACACGAATGACGAATGAAATGGGAATGTCGTATTTGTAGTAAATAAATGAGTATTTTTTATGCTAATAAAATTGATTTTTCTCTGCAACGAATATTTTCGATGGTACAGATTTTTGTAAGAAAAGGTACAGATGAGAACGATTTTTAACCCCTCTGGTACAGATTAAAATGTGGCAACACTGCTCACGAGCCGCTTGATCGATGTGGTTCAATGAGCCGCTGCTCTAAAAAAAATCGTGAACTACAAACAAAAAATGTATGGATTGTTGTCGCTCTAGGAAACCAAGCTCTGTGCTATGATTTGTGTCGTGAGTATCAAATGATGGTACTTACAGATAAAGAATAAAGATAATCTTCAAATGTTGTACTTCGATTAGCTTCGATGACCATGCCAAAGTCAGTCAAATAGTGTGAGAAGAGTATTATCACAACACTAGCAAATGGTGAGGTGCCCTGTTGCTGAAATGTCGGAATAGGGAACTCAGAAGCCTGGTGGAATGGTATCAAAATGAAGAATAGAAGGTGGGAAGATTCACGGGTTTTGCTTGTGCTAAACTTTGATTGTATTAGCAGCCAGGAAGATAGGAAGTTCACATACCAGGCATACCAGTCAGTTATCAATTGGTACAAAATTTCATGTACGAATAACGTTGAAAGAGGGTATACAGAAACTAATTAAATATGTCCAAAAAATATTTTTCGCATTATAAAAAACCAGAACATTTCACGAGGTTGTTTGATTTTTTCTTTGATTTCTTCTTATATCAGAAATAGTATTCTGATGTCTACTATTTTTGGATTTTAGAGCAACTTCATGAAGTTGTATGTCATGTTAGCAATTTTAATCACTTTTTTCACAATTAGGGTGCTGAACAATTCATTCGTGTACAACTAAGACACAAGCGGAAAAAATTTCGTCTCAATCTAGGTCATTTGGAGTCAATTAAATTTATTTTTCAAGTGCAGCGGCTGCTTCTAGATCTTCCCGGGGAACCGTTTGTAGCATCACTCTCCTCCTGATGGATTCCCTTCTGGCCTAAGGTGCACAAACAGGCTCTTGGTGACACCGTTCATCCGCGCTTTCATGATAAACGAAGAGCTTCACCACAACAGCGACAACATGCTCCAATCGCTGTTCAATTAGAACTGAGTGGATTTCCGAGCGGCACTCGCTTATATACCGATTGGTGATTTCAATAGCCTATTTTGAAAGCAAATTCAAGACTATTGAAACAAGTTTTTGGATCAGAAAGTAACAAGTATAGAACGCGTAGACATTTTATCTTTCGAATGAAGTGTTTATCATACCATTTCGTTCAGTTGTTTAGGAGCTATTAACACTCAAAATCTCGGTCTCCGGCGTAACTCTTTCGTTTTCGAAACTTTGATTTTACACCCCGGTATAGAAATGAAAGACGTAGTCCTACGTCAAAAAACTTATAGCCTTTTTCCCATGCACAAATGTCAAATGTTTCTCCGTCAAAGGAACAAAAGATTCTGTGGCTCTGACTTTGTTCATTTACGTTTTAGGTCGACGTAACGAGAAGTAAAATTAAATTGAAATTAAGTTAAGAACACCTCAATAATACTGAAATTTCCGTTTCTGCTAAGATGTCAGTTGGACCCTTATGACTTTGAACGCTAGCATTGATTCAAGAAAAAAAATAAACTACATAACAATATAAACAATAACAACACTTTTCCTATGTTGTGGACTATTATAAGAGAAGTAACATACATAAACAAAATCTGTGACGTCACAGATTTAAAAATCTTCCCACCTTTCATTTTCCATCTCGGCATGGTTTCGTGTTTCGATATTTACGACATTCGCTTCTTTGTGTTCGTTCTTCGTGACTAGGGATGCCAGATGTGGATATACAGCTTCATTTAGAGTACAATTTAAAGAAAATTTGTTTTTTTTGGAACATGATTTTTCTATTCTTCTTTTTAGATTGTTTTAAAGTTTTAGAGGAATTTCGCCGTCTCAACGTAGTATTTTAGCACTGTATTAGCACTTGGTATGTGGAATTATGCGCCTTGACTATATTCTGAGTTCGAGAATACGCGTGTGCTAGTGCAAGTCGCAAGCAATTTTCTTAACGAAGAATCAGAATGACCCCCTCACCCTTATAAATCAACCGAATATCTACCCGAAATAATGATAATAAATTGTATTTTTTACCGGTGACATTTGTTTTAATGCAGTATCACTTATTCACCTTTTATTCGTTCAATCATACCGTTGAAATCACGACTATTTCGTTATCGATATACATATATCAAACCATCGAAATGGTTGTTAAAACACGTAAAGAATTGTTTTCGCGCCATGCGTAAATATTTGAAAAAAAAACCTGGCAACCTTATTCGTGACTTTGAAGCAGAGTGACAGTTTGTGTGCGTGAAGCATATATGGTGATGAATTGCTGCGAGAGATAAACACATTTCAATAACAAAATTACGACTAAAACTTACCCTTTCCTTTTTATTTCTATAAGAAATGGTATAATATATATATTGAACGAAAATTGAAAACTATGATTGTAAGGTTTCGGTATTGAGCATTGATCTCTTCGAATATTTGGCAAGCGGTTTAATTGAACGACTTCCGTTTTCGTTTGTTCACCCCACTTGGCCAGGAAAATCCTTTTTCTCGAATATAAAGCAATTACCTTATCAATAAACAAATCGAAATAACCGTCGCGATTGTCTTAAATGATTGGAATTGTCTGGTCACTCACGGCCATCATTCATGGCAAGCTCCACTCTCGTTATGTAACTCGTAACAGAGCGAACGGCAGTGAGAGACATTGCAACGAACCATCATTTCTAGAGCAACATGTCAAAAGGGTCTTTCTTCTTCGAGCGATTCTTTTCATTGACTTTTTTTCCGATAGCCACGGTCTTTCAGACAGATTTTGCACAAATTCTGCCATGTAGTTTGATAAAAGAGGTTCCCTTTCGCACTCTTTATCGTAGAACACAGGAAATGCTTTTACCGCTGCGTTATTAATGAAAGAGAATGTAGATGAACAGAATCGATCAAAGAAGATAGTTCTTTTTGGCATGTGAGGGGCTCAGAAGGAAAAGAGTGTAAGTGATTTGATCGATTTCGCTTCAAAAACTTTTTCTTTAGTTAATAACTCAACTGCAGAAACGTTCCAATTTGAGTTTGCCATAGAATCCGATAGATGAGGTTCTGAGCTATCTTCCATATTGTCAAATACAGCAGGGAATGTGCAGCTAAGTTATGACCAAAAAAGAGAACCGATGTAGAGAAATCGATGATGTTACAATGTTGAAACGTGTTCCAGTAAAACTTATCATTATACTATAAAACCATCTACATATACAATTTTTGCAAGAGATTATTTTGTCACATGAAAGAAACAAAGTTTCTTCCAAATAAAGATACATATTAGATGTAATCATTTTTTTATGCACACATGAGATCATATTCGTGCAAAATACGTGCGATTTTGCAAACCTTTTGTTGGGTTTTCCAGCGTAGACTTGGTTATAAATGGCTCCATGATCTGCCCCATTTCATTCACAATGCAAATTCACGCACTTTCTAAACTCTGAACCCTGACAAAAGTGATCCCGCTTTTTTCTTCATTGCCTCTGAACTCGGTGTAAAAAAAAAACAGACGGAAAATGTTATAATTTTTTCACGTTAACATCATTCACCAAATTATTGAGATTATCAAACATTCACCTAGTTCATGAAAATAATGAGCATCACTATTCTGCTGTTTATATCTTTTCTGTGTGGGAATGCATGCGTGTAGCAAATGACAAACCACATTGTGGCGAACCCAGGTTTCGCTTTCGCCTAATGTCAAGGTTGCCAAATGTTTCGGAAATTCTAATGATTATTTTCCGAGCACAATTTTTCTTTCGATGTCAATACATTATCTAATAGATTATTGGTTTGATTTAGAAGAATAGGTTGGTATTTTTCTTGTACGTATTAAAAATACTTTTTCCACATGGCGATCCTCTCCAGGAGGGAGTATTCTAGTCTATAAATTAAAAAAAAACGATTTTTCCTTTATTTTTCTGAATTTTAGACATTCAAGAATATACTCTAGAAATGATTTTTCAAAAATTCCATTATTTACCGAGTTATAGCCATTTTGGTGATGCAGTATATAATAAAATACGGCCATAGCAATTAACTTCAAATGCGCTTTTCTCGAAACTATTTTTTTCAAACTGGCGTACACGATATCTCATGTTCTACGGAACCGATTAATTCCAAATTCGATGTGAATAAATCTTTATACATCTCTCCATCGCATGAACCAATAAAAATATTTATTTTTTAAATTTCACTATTTAAAAAAAGGAAATTGTCATAAAAAACCTGCAAACGGCCGCCGTTCTGTCAATAAAAATTGTTTTATCTTATCCGAGGTTCATTCGATAGCGACATCTTTACTGATTCATAATCTGTTCATTTTTTTTTTGTTTGGGACAACCAGAAGAGCTGCAATCGTAATGCCTATGGCATAACTTATTTTTCGAACTTCCTCGCTTAAAAAAATACTTCTAAACACTGGTTTATTTTTGCGATATAACACGGGTAAAGGTTGGATTCGGAATGTACATAGATTGGTGCGAATCTTCTGTATACCCTGCACTAAATTGTTCGTGTTGGTATTATTAAAAAGCGTTCAAAATTGTCTGAATTTGTGAGGAATTTAAAAAATTAATTTAGTTCACTTTGTCTTCAAATTCAATTTTGTGAGCAAAAAACATACAGAAAAACGGGTTTATATCAACAAAATTCACAAATTTTCTGAACAAAACATCGTGATTCTGCACGCTGTTTTTATAGGTGTGAGTAATTTTCGTGTAACGATACAAAGAATCTAGCTCATCTGTCAAACTCCGTTGCGCTGTCCATCGAGTTATTGTGTTGGTTCTAGATGTGTAATGCACCACATATTGCATTGCTGTAGGGGAAGGAGGCGGGACCATCATAATCATCATCAATTTCATGGGTCGTTTCTTTTTCGTTCGCAATGTGGGACGTGAACATTTTTAATTTCCCAATATTTCAACCAAACCCATCTTTTTACTGGGAATATCGTTATGAGACAACGCTCCAAGATTTTTGAATCACTTGCCAAAAAAAAACGTTTACATCTATCACCTTAAATTCATATTCCATACCAAAAAAGTAGATTTTCATTTATAATTTTCAATTTAAAAGTGTGGTTGTTCCACTTGAGAATCCATTATAATTCTCGCTTCACAACAACAAAACATGTTGTCAACACGAATGAAGAACAATCACGCTTCATGTGCCAGAGTTGCCAATTTCTCCGAATTACATGAAGATACATATCTCACAAAAAAGTAATGGATTTTCTTAATATCATTCTTCGCTAAGAGTATTTATGATTTATGATCACATTCGTGAGCAAACCGATTAGCACATACGCGATTGCCGTTTCGGTGGTAGCACCTTTTGAAATGATCAGCTCCCTAACTTTTCCTGTGAAATGGATTTAAATTTCAGCATTATTTTTTGAGCATATTCTTCGTCACAGAACATCGCTCCGGAAAGCGTCAAAATCGTTAACCACCGAAAGTCATTCTCACCGATAACCGGAAAACCAAAAAAAGCCAACAAACTCGCGTCTGTGAACACAAAACAAGAAAAGCCGCACACTCAAAGAGTATTTCCACATCAAACGTTATTCCAAGTGAGGGAGTAAAATGTACGCCGCGTACTGTTGTTGCACGTTTAACGTATTCTTCTCCGCTTTTTTCTATATGTAAGTAAAACTCTCAAAAACATTTCCAAATAAAACGCACCCTTGCCGGGGCTCCGAGCCCCGGATAATTTTTTAAGGAACCTACTTCGTGATAAGAACAAAAAGCATTTTGTGTGTGAAACCATTTTCGTTAGTTTGTATAAGATCGCCCCCCCCCCCACATGTGTTTGTGTGTGCTAGTTAGAGATAGTAGTAGTAAGGAACCGAATCAGGCGAATATTTTTGGCGTACTTAAACCATTTTCTAAATTATTGAACCAAACAAATTTTTTTAAACAAAAAAGCAAAAAAAAATCCGAGAAAAAAAAGAAACAATTTTTGTGGGATTAAATTGGCATTTCTTGTGTACATTTAAGAATACTCTATCGTTAGGTGAGTTGCTCTCATTAAAAGCACCGGGAAGAAAGTGACATTGTGGCAGACACAGAGATTCTTGTGTTTAAAAATTGAATATTCCTTCTGTACAGAAACAACAATAAAAATCATTAGAGCGCGTTGTAGGAAGATGCGATTGTTTCGACTTTCTTCGAACACATACACACACACACACACACACTTAATCTTGTGGAAGCTGTGTTTTTGGTAGTAGTTCGCTTATTTGTAGTATTTTTTTTGACAGCTGTCAAAAAAATAAAATTAAAAAAAAGATGACAAAGTACTAGCTAGCGTCTGTCTAAGAGAGATGAAGAAGAGAGCCCTTTTCACCAGAATATACCTCATTAGCGAATTTTCGTTTCATGTTTTTTGCTGTTTTATTTTATTAAATAAATTTTTGCAGAAAGGAAAGTGTGTGAAGGCACGGACGGACGCGCAGACATCTGTTATAGGTCAAAAGATGTTTTTTAAACAATATATTGGAACGCAAAGTACACTGAGAGCTCGGAAGAGGATTCACACATACACACATTTATTGTGGTGAAAAGATGAATGAAAATATCTTTAGAGAGAAATAGAGAGAGAGAGGCGATAAAGAGAGAATAATAAATGAAGCAGTTTGTTAGTTTGGGTTTTGTTTCGAAATGGGATAAAGCGCATCGCAGAAGGCGTGGTGTGCGAAACCGAAAGACGTTTGTTATTTAGTTCTTTTGACGTTTCGCTGGGAACTTAAAACCGAGCGCTAGTCTCGTGTACGCACTGATTCAGCGGTAGGATAAATTTAAGTTTTTCATTACACACAATTTAGAAACTTGATCAATCACACCTTTTTCCGATTTCCCGAGTTGTTTTTTGGGTTCCGTTTTCTGCTCGTACCTTATATTTTCTCATGTCATGGATGACGTCATATACCCCGCATTTCCCTCATTCCATCGACCATCACCACCTCACCTTCCCCTCATCAGGTTCGATATGCATACACTGTTTACGATTAGTTTTGTTTTGAGTCTATACCTATACGAAAACACGTACACACTGACAAGCAGTTTATGTTTAGACCTAATTTAACTAAGTGTTTATACTATATGCAGACAAGAAACAAAAAAAATACACATATTATAACTAGAGATATGAATTTTGAACATTGAAATGCAAGGAAAGAGAAGTTTAAGTGACTAGAAATAAAAAAAAAATACAATAATTACTACTATTATATATGAGATATAATGCATCATCCTTTCATTGAGAGTACAAATTGTTTTTCTTCTTATTTTTAATTATTATCATTATTCAAGAAAATATAACAAATAAATAATTACTATCACGCAAAGTGGAAACTATTATTACTTAATGGAAACTAAATGAAACTCTAAGATAGGATTAATTTTTGATCACATATATTATATTTCTTAAATAATACCAGTTATTGTGAGCGCAACCGATTACATAAAACACCCCCCTCCCGCCACACGAACACACTCATACCCACAAAAAACGGGCTCACTCACAGACAAACAAAAAACCGGTGTGAGTGATCCGCAACATTGAAAAATAAAAGCAAATTTGTTTGTTTTGCTTAGTTATCTCGCGAAAAGCGACGGAAAGGGAAAACTCCTTTAAGAAAGAATGAAAACAAAATACTATTTGTATCTCTAGTGAAACTAATTTAATCGCATTACGTATATTATATACTGTAAACCAGAGCATAGTAAAGCGTTTAGTTAATTATATTTAATCCCCTCTACCCCTCGTTTAAAAGGAAAAGCAAAAAATGCATCGTTTCTTTTCTGTACAAACACACATACATTTATTAATACATTGAATCATTTTCATATTTTCCCCTCATCGCGAATGAAAGCAAATGCATTTTATTTCCTCTCCCCATCCCTTCGTATAAACTTAATCTACTTTTAAACTCCAAAGCAAAAGGCGGATTATTTTTTTTAATTATATTTTGTTTGTTTTGTGAAGTTTATTTTAGTGAAAATATACCAGACAATTTTAGTTTTTATCGTGGCTTTGTTCACACACACACACATACATTTGTCGAAAGCTGCGTCGAGAAAGTTTTATGTTTGTGTTTTTTCTGCGTGCCGTCGTTTGTTTTTTTGTTTTTGGTTCGTTCCAATCATTACCAAAAAAAAATACGTACACACACATACAAATAATCAGAGGACCCTGAGTTTGTTTATTTTATTTTCGTTCTGTTTCATTTTCCGTTATTCGCTACCATAAAGTCAGAATGAACTAGTTTCTAGAGCGCGGAAAGTCAGAAGGGGGAGAACGCGAGAAAGCAGCAGATACTGTGTACCTTTTTCAGAGACGAAGCGGAAGGGAGAGAGAGAGAGAATCCGATTGGGAGAGAAAGAGAGAAAGAAAACAAACTAACAAATAACAAGTAATATCTTTAAAGAAAATACAAGAAATACAATTATCTAAATGTGTTTTACTATTGTCATTGTAAACTGAGTTTATAGAAATAGGTCATCCAATCCAAGAAAGGCGAAAAGGAGAAGAAAGAAGGAAAAACTAAACGAGAAGGAGCAAAACTGACTGTTGTTAGAAGCCGCAAGCGTTCAAATTTTGGTTTTAGTCAAGTTAACGAGTTACAACACAAAAAACCAACAAAAATACACATTCACCATATTCTCATTTGACAGGCGTTCCGTTCTGTTCCTCTGTATTTTAGCGAATATTGTTTCATTCGATCATTGTTTAGTCAAAATCAACCAACAAAACGCACCTCTCACTCACTCACATTTATCATAAGCATCCTATCATTGGCGTGTGAATGTCGAACTCTTGAATGCCCAGCTGAGTGAAAAGTATTTAATCGAAAGAATATGCAGCCTAAGCGCAAACTGTCGACAAGCTTTTCTGAAGCGAAAAAAAAAGAATGTTTTGGTTCCAAAATGCAATCACAGCGACAAAAAAAAACAAAAGAATACAAATTTAAAAAACAAAACACAAACATTGTACAACATAGACAAAATAGAGAAGTTTTTAAGACAAATTATTGAATTTAATACTGTTTACAACCAGAAGAAGCAAGGGCTCACCACATTATTAAAGATGACTGGTGGCTATCACCCAAATATCAAACTAACTAACCAACAAACAAAAAGATTGCAGAACAGAACTCTATTAGGCAAAACGGAAGGATAAAAGAACCACAGTTTGTTTCTTCTCGCGAAAAGTATTGTGTAAACGTTTATTGATCCCCGCCTCAAGCCCCCCCCCCCCTCCGCATGAAAATATTAAATGTATATTTGCGAAAAGGCCAACTCTAGAAAACGCTTACCTCCCCCATTCTCCCCATATAACACCCGCAAAACAGCAACAAAGTAATCGATTGGACGAAAGAAACCACAAGCAGAGTGTGTATACCACTTTTTTGATACGCGCGTATTATTTAATCGATTCGTAGAAACAGAGAGAGAACACGAGACGAATCAAGTTCGGCAGAGGTTGAAGAGAACAAACAAACAAACAAAAGTAAAAACCAAGAGATGAGAAAGGCTTTTTATATTGGATATTGAGCATACACCTTTGTGTGTGTGCGCGTATATTGAAAGAAAAAAACAAATTAAAGTCATCATCAAACACACGCAGAATTTTGAGCCATCTCAAAAAAAAACACACACGAGACGGAAATTATCGATGAAGAAAAAATGAAAGTGGAAAACATGCAAAAATAAAATCTAGAAATATATACTATACTATTATTAAACTAAAAAAACAAAAAATGATTATTATAAAAATTATATGCTATTAAACAACCACCACAAGAGAAAAAAAAAAACAAGAAACACACATACACATACGTGATGAAGAACAGTGTAAAACAACTGTAAACAACTGCAACTGGTGAAATAATAATAAAGAAAAAAAACACATTGTATAAATTGGACGCGTTCCAAGTGGAGAGCCCCCGGATTGGGAACGAAAAATAAAAGGCTGCATTTGATGAAGGCATTCTCATCAGTCTCATTTTGGTGTGCTCCTCCACTGAGCGCGGAAAATGATATATGATATATGATTGAAAAATTTACCCCGATTTGTGTTTTCATTTTGAAAGCTTGTGATGACAGTGCCCAGTTTTGCATTTTTGGTCTTCTTTGTTAAAAAAAAAACAACATCTGGTTTGAAGAAAAGGCTATCAGAGGATTGTTTCGCTAGGGGATTTATTCGCACATATATGAAAACTTATGCGATAATGATGACACATTCCCACAAATATCGGTGATATAAGAGATACTCTGGAAAAGATTCTTTCTTTAGATTTTGACGTGGGACTACGTCTAACCGGAGTATATGGGGGTGAAATGAAAACCTAAACACAGAACATGCAGGAAAAAATGAAAGATTCCGAATGCTTATAACTCGAATATTTCTTACTGGATCGGAAATTGATGCTTGCATCAATTGATAGGCAATATTTCTACTCTTCTATCGCAATTAATAAAATGTTATTTTTCATAAGATAAACAATTGAAAAACTGTAAAATGTTAAGCGTTATCTAAACACCCTAACTGCCTCGTTTTGATTGGTCCGATTTACGGTTTCCCTAACACAGCCATCAAAACCAAGCAGCCTTGTGGCAATCAGAATGAAAAAACCTGAAAGTCGGGAGTATTTTTGTTTCGACTGAATTGTGTTTCCCTAACACAGACTTCAAATCCATGGTGCGTGGGGAAATTGGCATTGCAAATTCATGCAAGTTGGGGGCATTTTTGTTCCGACTGAAATGTGTTTCCCCAACACAGACTTCAGAATCAATGTAAATCTAGGGAATGTGAACTCCCTAGATGCTTGCAATTAAAGCAAGACTTTTCGCTCGTCCTCTCTCGAGCGCTTCGTGATTAATCTAGGGAACTTATTTCCCTAGATGTCGGCAATTGAGGCCTAAGAATCACGGATTTAATTAAAGGCAACGAAGCCAGGGACGACTCCAGATTGGTCCGTCCGAGTGAAACTCGCAACTACTTTTCGGTGGGGGAAATTTTGGGTGTGTGTGTGTGTGTGTGTTATACCTTTACTCGAGCTCCTTCCTTGTTAGGAGCTCTGGCCTGGTGCGTGGCGCCTGGTTGCCAATTTGGGGGTATCCGGATTCTGATGCGTGACGCCTGGTTGTCAACGCTTAGTGGGTTTTCGGATTCGGATATTTTTAACTTGAACTATTTTACTTGATTGAACTTTCCGTTTTTATTTGAACTGATGCTTGAACTTTGAACTGAACTTAAATTGAACGGGAATTGAACTGAAATTGAACGGGAATTGAACTGACTTCCTAGGCCAGAATCCCGAGTATATATACCCAAGAATTCATTCCTAGGCGTTAAAACTATAAAGGAGAGAAAAGATCTCTCTTTCCTTCTCAGACAACCGAGCCCATATCGATTTTCTGCCTGCTATTTCCCTACATGTAATTTCTACCCGCTTATCTCTGCGGACCTCTGTCGCTCTCGCTAGAGGGGTACAATTTAGAAAGTTTATTACTCATCGTCGGCCTAAAATGTTATTTTTGTTTATAGCCCTTCGTATATTCGATAATGGGCGAGGCCAGGCTTATTACCAGCAATAATCATCTTTCGCCTGGTGCCTTGTTGTCTTTGTGTATTCCAGGCGCCTTATCTGTCTATGCTGCCTGCTCACGGTCCCAAATGAACACGTGATTTCCTATCTTGTATGCCTGCGCTACACTATGAGTAATACGATCTATTCAGAGGATCGTGCGGGTCACAAATTTGTTTATTTATTTGTCCCTACTTTCTGGTGCGTCATGCACCGCTTGTCTGAAGCTATACAAAAGGAAAAGAAAAATAAAAAAGGGATGAATCACATGGCCGTATCTGGTGATTCATTGGGCTATAAATTTTCTATGCGCTCGTTTGCGCTTCAATAACATTATTTTGTTTATTGGCCGGCCTTGCTATCTAAATTGGGTCCGTAACAATCAAGGTGTCTGAAGAAATTGGCATTGCAAATTCATACAAGTCGGGGGCATTTTTGTTCCGTCTGAAATGTGTTTGCCTAACACAGACTTCAAAACCAAGATATCGGGGGAATCGGCTTTGCAAATAAATTCAAACTGCGAGTATTTTTGTACTCGCTTGCCTTAGTGAAAACTGGAATATGTTTCATTAACACGGTTTCCTAAACTTAGGAACCTGGGAAAATCGTGCAGACACTAGAGGCGAATGAGCTATCGAGTTTAAATACTCTATAGTATAAAAGTAGAAGTTGAAGTTGTTGATTCATGCAAGCCGGAGGTACTTCTGCACCCGCATGTTTTTTTGCACTCCGAAAAGTGTTTTCCTAACACGGATTACAAGAGCGGGTACGAAAACAACACTTTGGCTCGGTTATTCAAGATTGCATTGAAGGATATGTCTTCATATCTTCTGCTCACTGAATTTCTGCGCATACCATTTGATGATTGGGCAAAATGTTGATAACCATTTGCTGCAAATACGCCCATTGATTACACAATATGCGTGCAACGTACATGTCAGAATCGAAACTGAAGTGCATGAAGATCATCAAATCAAGCAAATTCGCGGTTCGAGAAGTACGTACACTTGAGAGATGCAGACTTCAGAGAGAAATGTAAAATAAAATAATCGTTTGATAATTCTTCCGTTCACATATTTTGTCCTGGGCATTATACCAAACGAAAAAGGACTGTCATTAAATTTACTTGTAACGAAGAACATAATCTATCACAATGCATGAATTGACCTTACATGGTATTATACAATGTTGTTTTTCTCACAAAGCAAATATATTGAATTCGGAAATTGTTGCATTCAATCAAAAATTTAATCAATACAAACAAACGATTGCTAAGCTAAGGTAGTCCCACGTCAACCTTGCGGTTATATCATAGATATAACCCACCCATTTTTTTATTTTCAGGAGTCTTCATACAAAAATGACTTATATTCAAAAAACCATAAAAGATAGAAAGTTGATGTCTTCGACACAAGTTTATATTTCAACAAGATCTAAAACTTTGTAGAATACTTTATATCGCTATCTTCGCTTTAAACAAAATTAGGATAAGTTGTATTTTTTTCAAAGAAATACAACTTATCCTGTTACAACTTAGGGCTGTTCATATCTGTTTTTGTGTGTAAATATATATTTCTAGGAATTTAAAAAAAATACGTTTTTGAGAAAAATGATTTTTAATTTTTTAAATAACTTTTTTTGTCAGCGAAATTTTTTTCCAAAAAAATTTCGGTATTCTTTTGTAAAAATTTAAACAATTTCCTACATTTCATTCTTTGACTAGAATTTTGTAGGTATCATAGTTCTTAAATTATATATTTTTTTAAATTAAGAAAAAAATTGCCTTTTTCCAAAAAGTAGTCTAATTCTTTTTCGAATATTTTAAGTGTGCAAAGTTGCTAAAATGACCCATGTTTTTACATCCACAACGTTTCACTGCTATCTGAGATGGTGCTGCCAACTCCTAAGACGAGTTGGCAAGAAATTCGTCATATTTCTTCTACTTGTATGAGTTTTGGATACAAATGATTGGGTAATCGAATTTGAAAGTCCATCATGTATATAAAATTAATGATTTAATTAATATAAAAGTGAAATTATACATCATATTCATAACTTTGAAATATACATTAGCAACGCCGCTTTCTCTAGTTTTAGTTACATACATGTTGCTGGATACCAGTCAAGTCCTTCATTTGATACCCATGTTGATGGGGTTTAGAGAAAATATGTAATCCGCCATTTTGTGGTGGCGGCCATTTTGGATTTTCATTTTTCATAAATAACTGTGTTCTACTAGTCAATCCCTTTCATTTGATACCCATATTGATGGGACTTTGAGAAAATGTGTAATCCGCCATTTTGTAGCGGTCGCCATCTTGGATTTTCTAGATCATTCTATCAAATCGAGCGCTATTAGCCACTCATTCACCCGGCGCGACCAGGGTTGCCAATAATATTTTTCAAAAAACTGGAAGATTGCTCTTAAAAAAACTGGAAGAAAACTGGATCTTGTAAACCCGGTTTATTTTAAGAAAGTCGGCTTTGATTTATCTAAAAAGATTTTTTATCCATTTCAATGCTTGAGTAATAGATTTTCCTTTGAACTTTGGTATCCATATCAGAAATGAGGTATCCTTATTTTGTGTATTCATATGGATCTCTATGATCTTCTGAACTTTAGAATGATTTGGAGGACCTATAATATCTGATATTTATATAAACTTAATGGTAGATCAATTGGTTTTGACTTCAGAATGTTTTGGAAGGCGATTTGTACATCTGATATTCATAGAAAAAATCTGCGTCATCGGTTAGCGTTACAATAAATAACACTCTTTATCTTTTTATATTTAAAGCACAGCAATGTGAGCCTCGCAAGTGCGCTCACAGTGTCGTGAAAATACATTTTCATTTCAAAAGTCTTGTTTAAAGGATTTGAAATATTTGAAAGTACTATCGACACATTTTGATGTTGGATTACGTTTTCGGGAACATATAGGAAGTGAAAATAACACATCATTTCATGAGGGATATCTTTGATATTTTTTAAAATAAAATTTAATCATAAATTTAATTATCAAATTTCGTATAGTTGATGCCAAATGGTGAATAGCGTTGAAAATAGAGCTTCTAACTTCCCATAGATTCGAGTTGTTTCCCTAACACAGACAAGACCGTGTCAGATCTATCCCATGTTGAAAATACTGAATTTGTTCGTAACAAGATGGCTTTTGCTGGAATCCGTCGTTAAACGTAACCTCCAGGTTCAACTACGGCCAAAACCAAATGGTGATTTTGAATCATTTGAACGACTCGAAGACCAAACATGTGTTTTGTTAAACGTTTCGCTATTGATTATTAAGTCGAATAAACAAACTGAAACGCCCGAATTTACTCAGATTAATTCGGAAACCACAACAATTTATCTTTCTCTCTTGAACAATATATGCCGACAATAATACACAAATCTGAGGAAATTTTGAACAGCATCTAACAGCGACTACCTGGAATATTCTTGAAAGCAGGAAATATCAGGGAATTTTGTCACCAATAAGGGAAAAATGCAATTCCGTCGATTATAATTTTAAAAATTGAATTAATTAGAATGTTTAATGGGACCAAAGAAATATATCTTGCAATTTCATCCGGGATGCGAAGGGATGTTAAACGCACTATTTTTAAAACTTGTGAAGCGTTGATGTATCCTACGACGAAAATCGTATCCTCTCTTGACCTTTTCATCATTGACTCCTATCAAAATTTGGACGTATCAGTAGATACTATACTATTGTGCAATGCGACATGTGTTTCACGTTGAAGGGATAACATAATTAAAAAAGTCGAGCTAATTAATTCAAATAACGTAAGAGAAAAACAGATTATCGATAAATTCACATTCACTTCTTTTAGAAGGCAAGGAAAGCCGGAAAAAAGAGCTTTTGCGTCAAATGATACAATATAATGAAACGGCTACTAGAAGCAGAAGTGAAATTTCTCGAGGTGAAACGAAGGATATTTTGGAAAACGCATGGAAGGAAGCCCTTAGATTGCAAAAAAATAGTTTCGTTGAAATCGTAATAGTTTCGTGAAATGCAATCAAAAATCACAAACAATTCATTCATTCTAAGATACTATAACTATAACTACATAACTAGTAGAAATTTAGTTACTAGTCTACAACTGGTTTATTCTGAAAAATTGATGGAAAATCAGGGATTTTTTTTCGGGGTTTGAGTCGACAACCTGTCTAAAGAAGCCAAATATATCTATATCGGTGTTGAAGTTGTAGAAACAGGAGCTACTAACCGGACGAGGTAGAAAAATGACATTTGAGACTATCTCCGGAATCGTCAAATGTTTCAACGAAGAAAGTTCGAAAAAAAAATTAATTTGAATGAAAACATACCCGAGATTTTTTTAAATTAAAAACACAGATTTTATTGTGGCGAAAGGGATAATATTTATACATTGTGAATTCAAGGATAAAAATAAAGCACACATATGGAAAAACTGGATAAAACTGGATAATATTTCGAAAAACTGGAAGATTTCAGGATTTAACTGTTTGACTGGATCGAGAAAAAAAAACTGGAAGAATCCAGTTTAAACTGGAACAATGGCAACGCTGGGCACGACGCTTCTACCGCTTCAAACACACTTCGATAGGATCTCCTGCTCCACATCCCAATGAAACTTCTGTCTCTCACTCTTGCGGTATCGCACCGCATACATCACCGGCAAATGCAGCGACATCTCTTTTGCTGACAATCAGTTTCACGATATCTTCCATCCTGCTTGGCGTCCGATGATAGAATGTGGCCAAGCCCTTTTTCACTTTTTTCACTTAAATTCTTTTTATTTCTTAATTTGGTTTTCCTTATAATATAATACTACATTTCAAGTGATCAACCTAGGGTTCTACATCTTTAAATTGCAATGTCAAGTTCTGTAAAGATTTTCATCATACACATTATCCGTTTGTTTCATATTACTATTGTAAAAAACATGCCTAAACTTTTCCAGTTTTTTGTTGCCTTTTTTTTATACCTAAATCTAACTTATAAGATACCCTCCCCAAATTATTTACATTGTCCCAACTTAAACTACTTATCTAACTGGAAATAAATATATCTACCCTAATCTCAAATCCGTTACCTTGAAAGGTAACGACTAGAAAGTCAGGTAGCATAATCATACAGATTTTGTATTATTCCGTGTATTGAGAGAGCGCAACTCTGTTCAAACTTCATACAATTACTATTGATAATTTCATCCAAGGTTTTAATCCCGGCCAGCCGATGTATCTCCGAGTTTTGCGTTCTGGGTGGAGAATTTAAAATCACACGAAGAATTTTGTTTTGTACGCGTTGAAGTTATAATTTGTGTGTTGGAGCACAGCACTCCCAAACGGGCATCGCATATGCGTTAACTGGAAATATTATTTGTTTGTATACTGCAAGTTTATTCGTTAGAGATAATCGAGAGTATCTGTTGATCAGGGGATACAATGACCTGATTAAAATGTTGCATCTTGTGTCTGTTTTGTCAATGTGTGCTCTGATGGTAAGCTTTCGATCGAAAGTTAGACCCAGATACACTACTTCTGAAGACCATTCAATGCTATTTCCATTAAGACTGACTGTCATATTTTGAGGAGGAACAAGCTTTGGAGAGTTCTTGTGGGGAAACAATATGACTTGTGTCTTTGCTGCATTTATGCATATTTTCCAATTATTGAAATATCCAGACAAAGTGTCTAACCCTCTTTGAAGTTTAGATCCTAGTTCTGTGATACTTCTGCCCCTGTAAATGATGGCAGTGTCATCTGCAAATAGTGACAGTTTCCCATCAGATGGGAGTGCGGTGATATCTGAAGTGTAAATATTGAACAGAATTGGTCCCAAGATGGATCCTTGAGGAACACCTGCATCCACAATGAATTTCTCTGATGAAATATTGTTTATAGAAACATTGAACGCTCTATCAGAAAGATAATTTTTGATAATTTTTATCAAGTATGTAGGAAAACCAAAGTTCTGAAGCTTGTAAATGAGACCATTATGCCAAACATTATCAAATGCTTTTTCAACATCAAGAAGTGCCATGGCAGATGATTTTGAAACTGACTTTTTTCGTCTGATTATATTGTATACTCTACGAAGCTGGTGAATTGTAGAGTGACCTTTTCGGAATCCAAACTGCTCATCCAAAAATATATTGTGCTCATCTGCAAAAGCAAGAATGCGCGTTAATATATTTTTTTCGAATACTTTCGAAAATGCTGGGAGAAGGCTAATTGGTCGATAGCTCTTTGAAGAAGAAGGATCTTTTCCGGGTTTTAGTATCGGGATCACTTTTGCCAACTTCCAACTCGAGGGGAAGTAGCCAAGTGATAGATATCTGTTGAAGACAGAAGTCATAATTTCACATAAGTTGTTACTAAGATGTTTCAACTCAATGTTAAATATACTGTCGAAGCCGGGGGCCTTCATATTCTTCAACGAGCGAGATAACCTCTGCAGTCGAGATGATTTCATTCTCTTGAGGTACAGAATGGATATTGTCAATAGCCCTTACAGTATCATTCGCCGAAGCTTCAAATGGACTTGTAATGTTCTGGCCAAGATTGTGTGAACTAGTGAAATGGTTGCCAATTGCATTAGCTTTTTCGGCAGGTGTTATCAACCGTTCTGAATTGTCAGGTTGAAGAAGAGGAGGAATAGGATTAGACTTGGTCTTGAGAATTTTAGCGAGCCTCAAAAATGGCTTAGAGTTATTCGGAAGTTTACTAATATCTTTTGCGAATTTTTTGTTACGGAGATCAATCATTCTGGCCTGGATAACCTTGGTTAACTGATTATACTGTCGTTTCCTCTCTCGAATACCAGTACGTTGGTACTGCCTTCGATAGAGGTTCCGAAGCCCAATCAAATATTTAGTAATCGAATCAATTTGAACAGAGTCACTCACCTGAATCGTTTCTGGGATGTGGTTTTGGCGAGCCTGAATAACTGCAGTTGGAATAGAGCTGACTGTTGCTTCGATATCTTCGGGAGATTCAAGAGGCTGATCGAGATCAATGTTGTTGTCAATAAGCTGCTGGAATTCCACCCAATTCGCACGATGATAGTCCTGTCTACATTGTGGCCTCCTGACTACGACATTCACTCCCAATTCAACCATCACTGGTAAGTGATCCGAACTCAACTCGTTGAGGGCAATAGGATCACCGATGTGGCGATCCATGTTGGTAATGAAGAAATCAATTATGGAATGTACTCCAGAACGAGAAATGCGAGTGGGGGTCGCTGGGCTAAGAATCCTGTAGTGCCCACACTGTAGATCATCATTTAGAGTCACTCTTCTGCCTTCGTGTTAGCTTGATGATATCGTTCTTAAGAAGCTACGCCGAGCCATCCCTGATTGACGTCTGTTTGGGATAGTAGACCGCAATCACGATAATAGGCCCAATCGATGTTGTGATTTCCGCCCCAATAGCTTCGATGATGTTGAGTTTCAGGCACGGCAAAAGTCGATACCTGATGTTATTTCTGATGGCTAAGGCAACACCTCCTCCTCCAGAACCAGCACGATCCATTCTCAATAGACGATAATTCGGGACTCGAATATTAATATTCGGTTTAAGATGCGTCTCAGTAACGATAGCTACGTCGATGCTGTTTGTCACTAAGAAGTCAGTGAATTCGATTACCTTACTCTTGAGAGAGCAGGTATTCCAAATCATTAGCCTGAGAGAGATGACCGATCCATGGTTATAGTAAAAATGTAGCATGACTTGCATTTGTTCCTGTTGTCTAGTTGCGAAGATCTAGTTCAAGAAACAAGGTTGCAAGTTCTTGCATGCTATAGAGATCCTCTGTAGAAGAATGAGGTGATGGTGTTGGCGTAGGTGGTAAGCCAATAGCTGCAACCTTACTATAGCTCGGTTGCTCCTTTTTTGGCTTTTCGCTAGAAGAGGCCGTTTGGAGGCGACCTGTAGGAAGTGGAAGAGGAGGAAGAACAGGAATCGTACGAGAAACCATTGGGGGGAACTCTTTGTCAGTAAGTTCTGGAACCTTCTTCCTATTCTGCGTTTTATCAGTAGCTTGCTTCCGGATGCGTTTAAAATCCGCATGTTTTGTACAGCTACGGCTGGTGGCTTGGTGACTTTTGCCACAGTTAACGCACTTGCGAGGTTCTTCCTCTGGAAGGCTGCAAGTGCTTGTTAGGTGGTTAGCAGCACACTTGCCACAACGGGTTTTCATGTGACAGTTTCTTGTTCCGTGTCCGAAACCAAGGCAATTCGAACATTGCGTTACATCCCGATGTTGAGGTTTGTATCGGTCCCATTACGTTAACGTTGTAGCGACCGCCTATATTTATTTATAATCTCTTTTTTGTCTCCCTCCTTCACTTTGTCCATACGTTTCGCCTGTACCCGTGGTTGCTTGTAATGAATAGCTGTTTGCTGCGGGAACGCAGACAAAATGTATGGGAAGGTAGGGAATTCCTTCTTCCAATTTTCCATCAATTTAAACTTTATATGAGCTGAAAACCCGTAATGTGTAGCATATAAACAATTGCTGAGGATATTTCCTATCAATGTGTGTATTTGGAACCAAAATCCATTCATTAATTGAGGAGGTATTAGCGTTCAAAAACTGAACACTTTTTCGCACCGAAATATTGAAATGGGCCCCTGTATTGAAAGGTTAGACGTATTTTTAATTTATTTATACTTCAGTAACATAAGACTTGCTGTCTTTTTTGGTTACAAACGAAAAAATAAGTATACATGAAGTGCGCCACGAATTATCGAGACAAAAAAAAATCTAAACTAGTACAAAAATAACAAACTAATACAAAAAATTACAAACTAGAAAATTTCGCGACACCTTTTAATGAATGCTGCCTTATTAGATATATTGGATACATCCTGGGGAAGTTCATTCCAGTGAACAACTCCTCTTACGAAAAATGATTTACCATATTGTGCAGTTTCGTATCGAGGTATAATGAATTTACGTAATCGAGCGCTTTGAAATGGACACAGCTTGTTGTATAAATATTCAGGTTTGCGAGTAGTAATGAGCTGATGAATGAATATGGCTGCCCTAGCTTTTGGGAAATTGTAAAAACAGTATCCCAACAAGTTCTTCTGCAGATGAGTAACACGAGAAAATCTGTTAAGTTTGTATACAAAACGCACACAAGAGTTCAAAGCAACTCTGATTTTATAAATTGCAGCTTCTGATACATTAGTCAACAGATAATCTACAGACATAAAATAAGGAAGTATCAGAGACTTGAATAGCTTGAGTTTTGTATCTGTATTTAAATAATAAGCCCATGGGTAAATGGACCGAAGTGCTCCATATATTTTACCACATTGCTTTAAAACATGCCTATCCCAGTTGAAACTGGAATCAATGTTGACTCCTAAACTAGTTGCATGGTCGACAAAACGTATTCTCTCTTGTTCCAAAAACAATTCTGGCAAAACAGGTGATCTGCAGCGTGATATGAACAGAGCATTGGTTTTGGAGGCATTGATCTGCATTACATTTGCTTTAGACCAGTTTGCTATATTCTGTAGTTCCTCGTTAAGTATAACATTGATTTGTTCGATACTGAATTTGGTGCAGTCGAAATATTCAATATTGAAGGTAAATCATTCACATAAAGCGAAAACAGAATAGGCCCCAGTACTGACCCCTGTGGTACACCGGACGTAATAGGCAAGAAACAAGAAAGCTTTCCTTCATGAAATACTGCTTGTTGGCGTCCTTCCCAATACGAATTTATCAAAGAGACTGCTTCAATACGGAAGCCAAAATTATGACTTAATTTTCTACATGAACAAGCATGCGATATTGTGTCAAATGCTTTTGAATAGTCTAACAAAATCAGAACTACCGAATTACTTTTGTCTAACACAACAGCAATATCAGATCAATTACTTTTAGCATGGCTGTTTTGGTACTATAGCCAGCACGATAACCTGATTGATATGGTGAAAGTAGGTTTTCATTATTGATATATGAGCAAGTTTGCTTTTTGATAATTCTTTCAAAGGCTTTTGATAAAGCACAAAGAATTGAGATGGGACGTAGATTTGAAAGTGAGTTGGCATTTGATTTCTTTTTTATTGGAATGATTTTTGCATATTTCCATCCATTTGGAAACTTACACCATCGCACTATGGAGTTGAATAGATGAGTTATTGGTTGTAGCAATATTGGAAGAATTAGTTTTATAAATTTAATGGGAATCCCATCCAATCCTATGGCATTTGAATGAATTTCGTAAATTGCGTTTACTATATCATACTCGTGAATTGAACTAAACAGAAAAGTAGATCGAACACTGTCATCTACATTAAAATTAAAATTAGTGGTAGGAACGGAACTTGAAAAATTTGTTGAGAAATGCTCATTTATGTCATTGGCCGAAAAATCATCCACATAGCTCTTTGTTGATTTAATTAATCCCACGCTCTTAATCTTCGTCCAAAACTCTCCGCTACTCATGTTCGAAGTAAAAATTTGATTAAAATAATTCTTCCTAGCATTTTTTACCATTAAGCTTACTCTGTTTCGCATTCTTCTGAAGCTTGCTAAGTCTTGATCGTCTCTTGACTGTTTCCATGTGCGATGCATTAGATCACGATCAATTATTGCTCGTTGAATATCAGCATTAAACCACGGGTTGTATGGCTTTTTTGAACGCCAGGCTTTAAGTGGTACGCATGTATCGTACAAGAAAATAATATTTTCATTGAATGATTCTAAAAGAACATCAGGATCATCAGAATTAAAAAAGATATCCCAAGAGATATTGTTAAATTGTTCAAGAACATATTGCGGGTTCACATGTTTGTAATCCCTATAAGAACTAACATTGTTTGGAGCCGCAGTATTATAATCGAATGATGCAAATACCAAGTCGTGATTGGACATACCCGGAACACCTACTTGGTTAAAGCGAATCAGTTTGGACGGTCTATTGGTTAATACTAAATCTAATTGCGAAGAACCATGTGCATAAAAATAAGTTGGTTCAATACCAGCACTGATTAGACCGAGGCTGTTCAAAACATTATTGAATTCACATACTTTATTCGTGTGATCCAACAGATTTGTATTGAAGTCACCGAGTATGATTATGTCAGTGTAAGCAACACCAATCTCACTAATTTTGTCATAAAGTAGTTCACTACATGACAAACACGGAGGATTGTAAACCGTTCCCAGCAATATTTTGTTGTTATTCATTGAAATTTCAATGAAGATAAATTCAGTGTTATTCATACCCACGTTATACGATGTGCTAACCATCTTGTGCTTTATAGAACATTTGATGTAAATCAAGATTCCTCCACCCAGCCTACATACTCTATCATGTCTTATAGTATTGTATCCATCGATGTGCACAACATTATCATTCACTTTTTCATTCAGCCATGATTCTACAATACATATGATATCAACGCCCGATGTACTGATAATCTGGTTAAGCTCTTCAAATTTGCTCATTCTCCTAGCACAGATTCTTTGAATATTCAAACAACAAACCGATAACTTATTATTTGGAAGAGCCGATTTTAACACAACACCCGGTAAACACACATTCGAAGAGGTGTTGTTAGTTGGATTGAGATCATCCATTAGAATACATGAGAGCAACTAAGAAAACATTCAATAAAAGGTGTCTTGATATAGCAAAATTCAAACTACATTTACTTAAAATTACAAACATCATAAAAAAAAAAAACTATGTATATATACTACTGTGACGCGAAAATTTCAAAAGTGATTGTATTGAATACCACTTGGGTTATCCATACTAGTGAAACGTAATAATTAGCAGCAACATAGATCCGTAGTACTTGAAGCAACCAGCAGCATGCACCCAGCAACAACAGCCAACGACATCAACAGCAGCCTGAACGTAGCACCAGCGTAGTCCAGTAAAACTTTCAGGAGGGAATCACAGGAGAAGCTTAAGGATGGAATGGAAGGAAAAATCAGAAACGAAAATGGATAAGGTTGTCAGAAAAAAAAACTTTCAGGAAGGAATCAAGGGAAACAAAGAAAGGAATGGAAGGAATAAACAGAAATAATAAAGGAAAGGGTTAGTTGCACAGTGGTATTTCCAGCGTCTTCAGTAGGTCCTCCGTAGTGTTTATTGTTTTGATTTCATTCCCATGTGTGACAGCATGTATAACCCCATTTCTAGTGTACACCTTCATCAGTTTGCCTTTCTCCTTCATCCTCAGGGCCGTAGATAGAGTGTCTCTTGTCGCTGAAGATAGATACTCACTGATGAAAATCCGACTGTCCGTTGCAAATCCCAGATTTTTTTGCGAAAGTGAACGTGTTTGTATATATTTTGAGAAAAACTCTCTCCGTTGACCATGAATCGCAAATTCCAACAGTATTGGTTTGGTTCCCCGACTTTCGTGAGTGGATCCAATAAGACGAGTGAGATGAACAGTCGGTCGATGGTTATTTGAATACCCCAAATGTGAGCAAATAGATGTGAAGTGGTTACTCAGACTCTCGTTGGGAACCTCCGGGATACCATATATCACCAGTTTATTTTGGTGAGCAGCTCCCGCATTATTATTCAGAACCATTTGCAAAGTAGTGTTGACTGCTTCCACTCGCTTTTCGACTAACTTGAGCTTTGCTTCATAGTGCGCGTGAAGTGTAGTGAACACTGCCTTCAAACGAGATATCGAAAGCTCAACAACTCGGTTAATCTCCTCAGAGAAGTTCCGCAGCATATCCTGCATCATACCAGCCAGATCTGAGAGACACAAGTTGTCTTTGTGTGCACCACTAACAACTATTTCGTTGAATTCTCTTGGCATCGTAGTATATGATGACAATGGTGGTTTACGATGAGATTAAAAACTGCCAAAAAAATCATCCAAGCACACAATTTACACAGGATATTCCACTATGTCGTGCAAGAGCAAGGTTTTAGCGTAACTTTGGAGTACAACTAGCGATTTAATACGGCATAGTACAATCACTTTTTGGAAATTTTCGTGACTTGGCTATCACTCGCACTTCATAATACCTTGGCTCTTGTTTGTCTTCACGTAGTCCTACGTCAAAATTAAAACTGCTTAACAGCCTGTTATATTTCTTCATGTGTTCTTCAATGCAACACCCATTCACGACGTCTTCGTGCAGTTCCCTAGCAACAACCCACGGCCTCAAATTTTCTTCACCCCCATTTTGGTTCATGTAATAACACAATTACTCTGTGATAACATTTATCAATCACCCATCCGCCTGGCCGGGGCGATGATGTCGTTTTAATCCGTCGTTCTAAAAAAACGATTTCCAACTTAACGATTATGATTACATCATCAACAAACATAAAACATCGAGAAGCATATTACGATATCGAGCATATCGCAACAAAACAGACCTTTCGGTGTTCGGAGCAGGCGGCAGCAACAAGGCAGCAACACAACAAGGTGGGTAATAAAACAAGCGACCGAAATTTTGAGGCCTAATTTTACGACCGTAGAAGGCAGCGATAAAAAAAAAGTGATCCACTGAACGCTTTCTCCCCCTCTCGTCTTGCGTAACACCGATTCTGTGTTGATATTTTGCAAACGCTCGGCAGCGTAAACCAATAGCAACGACATGTTTTGTGCATAAATATCAAAAGATTAATGCTTCCATTTTACCATGGATTCAGCCCGGACTGAAGGTGGTTCAACCTTTATGTCACCCTGAATATGTCGGGAATTGACAAACGAGGGGATGTCCGAACGTTGATTGTGTAACATTTTAAATTTTCGAACCAACAGCTCGATTTGTCGCCATCATTGGAAAAAGCACATGTGGTCAGTTTTCGAACCAATGTAAATTGGATACACAATCAAAATTATTCTGAAAACGATGAGGGCAATGTATTAATATGATTGTCCTTCGAAAAAAAGGAACTATTCCCGACACCATAACCATCATCGGAAGCCACTGCTCGTGATGAAAAACGGTCCATAAACAATCCAGACAAATGGGACCGATCATCCCGTATCTCGTGCTAGTTTCGGTCGTCTTCATCTATTGTGGGCCAGTAACGATCCATAAAAAGGCCAACCAAAAACACCCCCCGCCTCGCTGCGGCAGAAGGGGAAAGGACACCCATAAAGCGGATGATAGTGCGATTGCACATTTTCAATCACCATCGGGATGACCCATGACGAATCGCTTTCGTCATTCGCAACGCTCCATCCCGTCCCAAGGACCAAGGATCTGATTGATACGTTGGCCGAAGGACGACAGTCAACAGAGGTAATGGGTCGTTTCCTCTTCGCTTCTTCGCCGGCACGAGGATAAAATTTCGGGACGGGGGGATCGGACAAAAGTCCGATCCAAATCAGTGGCATCAATCAAAGAAAAAGAAAAGTCCGGCGAGTGAACGAACGAACAAACGAAGGATACTCGAGGTCCGTTTGTCTTCTGCTTTATGAATTATTTATGACAAACAAAGGATTTTAGTACGTGTCAAGTCGTTCGGGTGTAAATATTGCAACAGAGTGAAATGGCAGAAATTGGAGGAAATTCGAGGGACAGCTGGTGTCCCTTTTTTTCCTTCTTTCCTATTTTTGTTTCGGAGCGCACAAAATGCAAACAGATTGAATCCTTTTTGCCAATTTTAAAATGTGTCTCTGGTGCTGCTTAGTATCGAAATCGCATTTTATTGGATTACAGGTTACAATTTGCGGGTGCAGTTACCCCGTGTTTCGTTTTGGACAGACGCAGCGCTACAAAAAGGAAGATGGCTGGCGCCGATTTAGGCGAATCCTTTCGGCAAATAATGGACCAAAAGCACGGTCATAAATTGAATCGTTGCTCAAATATCGTAAATTAGCCCAAAAAGGGAACATTCATCACCGAAACTACCGGGAAGGGGGTGACGCTTTGCAATAGATTTAACTTTTAGCCATAAATAAAGATATTGATAAAACTGTTAGCGATTCATATCATTATCGGAACGGGATAAATCTATTTGTTCAGCTTAGGTTCGATATTTACTTTCGCTAGTTTCGCATCGCATCCCACAATCCGTCGTAATCAACTGGTTTCCATTTAACCACTCAAATTAA